>NW_015090922.1:35431853-35607104 GCF_001431845.1 Calidris pugnax | reverse complement strand
CCGAGCCAACCCACCTGCCCCGGCCCGCCCCTGCCGGTTCCCGCGGGGCAGGGGCTGGGACCGGGCTTCTCGCCTTCCCCCGGCCGGCCTGAGTTGCCCCCAGGCCCCCTGCCCGCTCCTCGGCCGCCGGGGCAGGCCTCGGGGCACCCCCCCCAGGGGCTGGGCCTGAGGGGGGGGTCTCACCTCGCCAGGGCCCCAGTGGCCCACACAGGGCCCCAGTGGCCCAGGCGGGATCGCCGTTTCTTGCCTTAGGTTTAATATAACGGTGATTTAGACAAATCTAAGGTGGCGTTGAGGTCCCCCCACCGTTACACTCACTGGTGGCGAGAAGTGAGGGGTGTCTCTTCGCATGGGGGTGATTAAAGCGGGGCTTTAGTGTTGTCTACCGGGGGATAAGACTTCAGGCGGCTACGGAAATGACAAAATCAAGATTGCTCGCGCAACCTTAGTTTGACCCCCCCTTGCACATATGGCTGATGATGCTGCCTGTAATTACTCGATCATGCTATTTTTCCTAGAGGACGGCTTCCCACCGTGCGTAGGGCGAGCGGCGTTTGCTCGGCACTGAGCTTTTTAATAGCTTCATCCTCTTTATACAACATATGTCCCCAATATGTCCCGATGGCTTATTCCGAGCTATTCCGGTCCTTGGGCATTGTCTGAAGCAGAAAATAACATTTTATCCCCTCGCGTGGGTGCGTTGCCAGCGCCGCAGTGGAGGGAGGAGGGCTTGGGGTGGCTCTGCCACTTCACCGCGTCCTTTCATGGACCTGGCTGGAAGGAGGGGGGGCTTCCCCAAGGTCCTGCCCATGGCATCACACGAGGCTCTTCGTTTCTAAGCAATCGCAGGGTCTATCCACTGTGGTTTGGGAGAAAAGTAGGAAATCATGACCCAAGCGCAACTCGCCAGGTCAGAAATTAAAAAGCAATCGCCCTTTTCCTTTTTAGGCTTAAAAACTGCATCCTGATTTAAGGGGCCCTGAGTCATAATCTTTGCACATTTGCAGCTGGAAATTTTGCTCAGGAGACTGAATTCAGATGGTTTTGTCACTTACTGAAGGACTTGGGTGAATGCCTGAATCTTACCTACGCTTACTGGCTTCGTTTTGTTGCTGGCATCCAGCAGCAAAGGGCATCTGCTGAAATATGGAAATCAATCTTGCTGGTGTGGACAAGAGCGCAAAGCCAGAATCTGACAATAAATAACCAATCCCATTGCAAAAAAAAAAAAAAAAAAAAAATAAAAAATCCCCATACTGGCTGAAAGAGCAGACCTTCTTTGATAACTTGGAGAGGAATCTCTTGGGTTTTAGTCACAGAGTTCTATGGCATCACTGCACGGATCCTTCACAATCCTTCACAAAACCTGGAGCAAAGACGAAGTTAGCAATGACACCTCATTTTTGAAAAAAAGTAATATGATACAAACAAATTACTCTGCTTGAGGACTGCAGTTCTCTTTAAACAGAAATATCCAACAACTTTCACCAGGTGAAGTCCTGACTGTAGATGCACAGTTAAACTACCACTTCGTAATTCGCGTGAATGTTGCTTTCAAACACTTAGGAAGTATCAGGGGCTTATTTAACGTGTGCTGCTGCCGCGGATGGTTTGTCTTGTACTGCTCCTGTGGATGTTTTACGTTGTTTTATCTATTCTTTTGAATACTTGCATATCCACTGCCTTGTTAGTAGTGAGCAGGCTGCAGATGGGTTTATTAGGGCTGGCTGCTGTTGCACATGAGAAACAGGTAAGCACTTACACTGAACATTTGAGAAAAATGGATGCTTTGATGAGAAGACAGACAACACCTGTAAGGTGAATCAATAAATCTTTATTTTTCTGGTTGCAAAGAATGTCTTTGATCTCCAGGAAGAGATTTTTAAAAAAAAAAAAAAAAAAAAAGAAAAGATGAAATAAAATTTAAGTGGGAAGACTATACCATTGAGAGAGTTCTTGCCATATTTCTAAGCATCAACAGGTAAAAAGTTATCTTGGGAAAAAGAAGAAATAGAAATTTTTGTTGCTGGAACATACACATCACTGCATAAATTAGCTGTAAAATTAATAACTTTCACGTATATGAACTATCACACCTACATCATGCTATCAATTAAAATGCCAAAAATCAAACTAGGACAGCAAGCAGGAAAATAAATGCTGCTTACTTTGTGCTATAGCTTGATCTAGTGCAACTGTTTTCCTATTTTTAATTCCCCTGTTACTCATCTACTTTAATAAAAACAGCGTGATTTTGCATGCACAGCATAAAGCATTTAAAACATACACATCCTTAACTTATTACATTCCCATTCACACAAAAAAACCCCCAAAGAATCCAAAATACAAACCCCACATGAAAGAAATAATATGGTTGAAAAGCCAAGTGTTGACATTTTAGGATAATCCAAAGGTAAGATTTTTTTCAGATAAACTTGTTTTGACTTGTAGAGGGTATGACTTACGATTTAGCCTTTAATTGTCTGATGATGCTGTTTTGCTGAGGGGACCTGCTGCCTTGTACAGTGCATGGGACAGACACTGTTCGCTGTATGTGCAGCTTTTCAGTTTATTTTTAATCTCTTTGTTCAACATATGTCCTCGGGCTTTGTTTAAAGCTATTTAAACCCTGCTTGTAATGTGGAATTATTAACGTCATAGCAGGCTTTTCTACAGCATTTATTGTTACAGTACCTTGAGCATATGATGAATGCTTATGAGTTAGTTGCCTCAGATGTAGCTAATGCTACCATTTTACTGATTACAAAACGAGACACAGAGAGATTAAGGTTAAACGCGTCTATTAATTTTGGTTGCCAGCCTTGAGATGACTGGGGTTTGCCTTGGTGAAGGAGTTAGCATTATGCAGCACCCTGTATGTTCAAAGCATAGCTCCCTGTGGCTTCAGATGCAGTTGTGAATGCTAACTACTTCTACAAATCAGACCCCGGGCTCTCAAACCAAACACCAAGCATAGGGAGAGCACTCGGTGGCCACCTGTAGTTCAAGTAATCTGCTTGACATCATATAGGAGTGCCGTGGTGCTAGCAGACACAGAATCAATCATTTTCAGAGCTGTATTTGCTGCGGCAATCCTCATCCTCTGCCTGCCTTGACCTTGTCCTACTCTTTTTTTCTTTTCCCTCCTCTCCTAGATCCAGTCTCAGCTCCAGGATCTTTGCCCAAATCTTCCATGACAATATCCAGTCTTGCTCAGACTGAATCCCCCTCCTCTCTGCGATGGTTCCAGCAAGAAGGACATTGCAAGGACAGAAGCTGGAAGAGGATGCTCCATACAATCAAAGGAGTGGAGAATTGAGCTACCGAAAATCTCAAAGTGGGTCCATAATGATGCTGAGGTAGAGATTCCTGAGCTGATTTGTAACTCCAAATGAATGGATTCAGAAATAGGTTCAATGAGTGAGATAAAGAGCACGTGAAGGTCTGTGTCTGGCAGTTCTCATTAGAGATACTCGTTTGGCCATGTCAGCGTGGGTTGGTTGGTTCTGCTGCTCGGGCAGCCTGGATGTAAGTCTTCCCAACGGGGCCGTGCACTCGTGATTCTGAGTCTATATCACTAATATTTTGTTTGGGAATATCTGCTCCAGGCTGCTGGGGTGCTGCAGCTCTCTTTTACTGGCCCACATAAACTGAGGTTACGCAGAGATCTCTAGTATTCCATGGGAATACCAAAACCACGTGCCTAAAAAACAAAATGCCAATGCTCCAAGGAAGAGATGCACTACGATTTCACATTTTTGCAGTGGTAGGCTTTTGTTTCTAACACAGGCAGAACATCTTTCCCTTATTCCTAGAAACATCTGAACATTATTTGATGAACTTTTCTAAATAAATTCTCATTAAGCAAAACTTCCCAGCTGGAGATATTTCCCAGTTTGCCCAGAACAGGCAAAGGTATAAGCAACTAGAAAGAGATAAGGTACAGCCTGGGCCCTAATTGTCATAAGACAATAAGGACAGAGAAAATTTGGATGCAAGGCTTCACTGAGTGAAGGTTTACTTGTATAACAGAATAACATAATGTAATGTCATCTGAGAAGCACTCATGAAAAATTGCAGCTTTATATTCCTCCAGAACTCTCTGATTCAGAAAGGGTTGAGAGCATAACAGGGTAATTGATGGCAACTGTGCAGACTTTATTTTGCTTGATTCAGCAACGGTTGATAATTTGATGGAGATCAAATAAGAGTGCACCGTACCCTTTCATTTCATGCATATAGAATGCTTGCAAGTTTCATCTGCCTTGGCTGAACTGGAATTGCAGCCCTGTGCTGGAGGGTTGTGTTCACTTCTGTCCTTTGTGGATGGTTCAGGAACATATCCCTGGGAAACATATGGCAGTAAGTAACTGAAGATGGGGAAATGAGCTGGTGTGCCAGATGGATACAACTTAGCGACACTCTGATGGACCAGGTTCACTTCAGAAGAAGTATTTATAATTTGTATTTGAAATGGTATTTGGAATTACACGAGCATGTTCCATGTGTGATGGATTTCTCAAAAGGGATTTATATTAATTGCTTGGCAGTGCTGACTATCTCCAGCAAAGTGCTACTCACAGGTCTATCCTAACTCCTGATACCACTCTTTTTATTTGTTTGCTTAGTTTTCTCAGAAAATGAGTAACAAGATAATTCAACCAGGACACTTCCCTTTGCAATTAGAAAAAAAAAAAAAAAGTCATTCAGAAGAGGCAAGAGGATGTTGTGTAATGTGTATTCTTGATGATCAATCTTTTCCTCTCATAAATATCCACTCAGAACCCCCCAAGTGAGTTCCCTTTGACTTTGTGTCCTCTTTGTATTGATTTTCCAATCGCAGTCTAATTCCTGCATTTGCCTGCAGAAGCTACTAATAGAAAGGCAGAAGCTGCAACGTGTAAACATGAGGTTTCAGACAGCAGACCCATTAAAAGCTACATTTGTTTAGACAGTTAACTGAGTAACACCATATGATGTGCCGGACAAATTTAGACATGTAAAGATGGAGACAGTCACCATGGGGAAAATACAGTACTGGTGCTAATTAGGCATTAATTAAAGTAGATAGTTAGGCACTTATGTCTAAATCCAGGAAATGCAGGAATGTGTTAGAAACATGTAGCTACCTCTAAAATAGCTGGTGCGTGCATGTGACCCTATGCAGAGCCATTCCACTGTAATAGCAGAGAGCTGGGTTAGCACAGGGCTCCCAGCAGGATCAGCCAGGGTGGGCAGAGAGCCATCCTGCACTGGTTTACCCCAGCCAGTCCCAGAGCTATTCTAGAGCTCCCCTTCGTGCACCAAATTCTGTAGCATAGGGAAAAACTTTGGGGAGAAGTAAGCCAACACGCCAAGAGGTGAGCTGGTGTCGCAGCTGGGGCTGCCACAGGAGGATGAAACAGACTTTGTCGTACCAAGCCACCTAGTCTAGCCTCAATCAACATCTCTGAAACCACTCTTAAAATTAATTTCTAACTCTTAATATTCTACTAATAGTAGCACCACCACTGCTGTCTTACCAAATAAGGCAGACCCGGAACCAAGGTCTCTCTTTCCCACAGGTGAGGGCTCCAATTAGTGACTCTCCAACTTGTTTAATTTTTGGTTTTAGGGTTTTTTTTCAGGAGGGTGGTGAGAGAAGAGAAAAGTGAAAAACCCAAGTGAAAAAAAGTTAAAAAAAGAGGCAGGAAGCAGATTCATATGAGAGACTGGAAAAGAGTGGTGCACCGAAGGTGAAGATAGAGAAGATCCTACTCCTAGTGTGGCGTGCAAGGTGGGGAGGTGATTTGTAGTTACAGGGGAGAAGAAGGATATTCCTTCCTAGTGGGGTGGGGAGAACAGCACCTGATGTGGTGGTGGATTTAATTCTTGGCAGCCTCAGACTCCAGGTGGGATTTTCAAAAGCAGCTGTCTGAACAACTGGGGGTCAAAATCCCTCAGTAAATTTGGCCCTGTGTTTTTTCAGCTCTTCTCAGACCTTATGTATGAAACAACTCACAGGCTGAAAGTTAATTTACTGAATTATTCATAGACAGATTGCATGTAATCCAAGTATTTCAGAAAAACTGTTTGTTCACATACCAAAAAGCCAGCAAATGTCAAGCTCTTTAGCATGGATCCCTCACTTTGTAAAGTGATATTAACCAAAAATAGAGTCACGCTTTGGCTGCTTTTGTATAATCTGCCACAGGGATGTCTGTTAGGTCAAATTTTGGGAAAAGCAATGTACAAAAAAGGGACTGACCCACAAAATAAAATTTACTGTAAAGTCTGTAAATCAGCTCACTTAATATCCTAATCTCCCATGAGTGGTGGCCCACAGTGCACGTGCTGCATGAAACCGCCTTTGCTCTTCCTGCAGCTACCAATGCCCTGCTGCTTCCAACCCCAAAACAGACTAAACCACATTTCTGATGGTACAAGCTTTACTCATGAGCTACGGTGGATGGAATGTCCTTTAGAACTGTTTGCCCTCGCTCTGTAGGTAACTTGATCTCAGTTTTATCAGCAAACATTTAAGTGTAGGGTGATGATACACTGCTGAGAACTAAAATGGACAGTCAAAATTAAAAAATCTCAAGCCAAAAGAGTAATTGGCAAATTACTAGAACATTATCCAATAATTCTCCCCTCATCTAAGGGACCGGAAAAGAGTGGTGCACTAAAGGTGAAGACTCTGTGCTGTATACAAGTATGCACACACATATATTAGTAGCTATAGGTGTAAAATGCTGACTTAGACTAGTTCAGGCAGCTTATTGCAACAGCCCAGAGAATTCTTTTTCTAACTTAGTTTTGACTCATTTCCCAGACAGTTACATATATAACCTTGGCTTCCCATCATTTCCTTGACACATGCATATATAAACCTGAAAGTTTTTAAGTTGTATGTAAAGTTTCAGTTTGATTCTGTACAGTCAGATTAGAAGTTTTATTCAGTGTCAGCTTGTAGAATAACTGTGGGAAATATGGAACCTTTTAATTTTTTAATTCAGAAAGGATATCTCTCATCTCATTAATTCATTCTTGTTACTCTTGCAGTTTCATGTTGCTATTAAAATGTTAAATACACAAAGCAGCAAGTAGATCTGCATATCGTAAACTTTTTCTCCCCACTTTTAAATTAAATTCTTTGGCAACAGTACTTCTGGAACGTAGTAAGCATTTCTTTTAAATCTATATAAAATACATCTGGAAGATAATGTGTATGAAAATGTCTGTTGAAAAAGTATACTATATAAATCAATTATTTAGGATTTCTAAAGTAGAGCAGAGGAATCTATAGAATGAATATAAAAAGATGCAATGCAATTAACATAGTCATAAGTGTTTATTTGTGCTTGTACAGCCAAGCATTTGCAAGACAAGAAAGAATGTCATTCATGTATAATGAATTAAGGCAAATAAATCAAAGGCTCCTTGCTCAATTTATTGAGTTTTACCCAACATCAAGGCTTCCTCTGGACCAATTTGATTTTTCTGCAGTCTTTGTCCAGAGCCACGTGACTGGAGCAAAACTATGAATCGCTTTAAGCACTCCCAGATGCCGGGGTTGTCAGTCTTAGATCATACTATTTCCAATTCTTGTGGAAAAAGAAAGCATGTATTCTCATTATACTGGGCCTTCAACTGAGGGATCTGATTGAGAGACTTGAGTTTAAAAACCAGAGCAACAATTATGAACAACTGGCCTGATTTCTGTTGCTCGATAAATAAAAATTGACTCTGTTAGTGCTCCTGATATTATTTTGTCTGCGCTACATTTTACTTCCCCATCTCTGGCTGCAGTGGGGCTGCCCCACTGCGGCCCATTGAGCTAAGCCAGAGTTTAACATCACACCTTGTAAAGGCAGCTCCTGTTGCCCTTATGGGAGGCTCCTTCAAAAGATGACACCTTTTTTTTTTTTTCTCCTCTCTTTTCATCTCAAATTAACACAAGCAGACTCAACCATGTGTCGTTTGCGTGTAAGAGAACATTACACCCTGTCTTTTGAAGATCTGCTTAAAGTGGTGTTGCCTTTTCATATTCAAACAGCACCGAGCAAAAAGGCTGTATGTTTGTAACTTCATGAAAAATGTTTGGTAATTTACTGGAAAAGAAAGGTCATATTGCCTTCTGCCCAGCCTTGTCTTTTTATTTCACAACTACATTTATGCGTGGACAGAAGACTGTTGCAAGGATTGTGTATGACAGTCCCTGCTTACACTCTCAGATGAGTTACAGACCTCTTACATTCGTAGAGTCTTATGTTGGCTGAAAGCTGGGAGATGACAGATGTGCATCTGGGTAGGAAATCTCACCCTGGATTGCCTAATGGAAACCCCCAAATACATATGGAGGTCCTGTGGTGTGTAAGCCCCTCTTTCCTTGAGGACAGATAACAAGAGAAGGGTGGCAGGAAAAGGCTTTTGCTCCAAACTCGGCACGTTGCACCAGCTGCATCTCCACTCCTCTGGACCTCAGCCTAGGCTCCTCGTGCCAAGCGTGGCGTGATGAAGAATTATTGCTCTTACAATCATCTGTGTCTGATCCCAGGTCAGGAAAAAACTACAGCACTCTACTGCAAATGTATGAAATGCAAGTGCTGTGGAAGAAATTATAATACAGGGTCAAAAGTGTGATTCTCCCACTGAATTCAGAGATTTGATTGGCTTGTTGATCTCTGAAAGAGTTGAATTTCACCCCAAGAGGATATTTTACCAATTACTTTAATTGTTATTCATTTTGGTGTTAACACCATCAGCATCCACATAGTTAGAGGATAAACTGCACCTTTTATCCTCAATCAAAATCCCATTCCAAGTGACAGCCTTGTACCTCTAACTCTTCTCAACATGGAAAGCTAAAATTTTCCCACTCTTCATTACTGCATGTATTGCTCACACAAGTGGCCAAAATGTCTCTGTCTTCACAAATGTAGTATGTTCAAGCCAGGGGAGGTAAGTGCACAAGTAACGATAATGTTTTGAAAATTCTTCTCCTTTTAACCAGGAACGTAAATATTAGATGGAAATAAATCATTATTAGACCAAGCCCTCAGCCAAAACCGAAGGAGAAAGTTTGTTGTAGTGATGAGATAATATTTTAGAAAATTAGGGACATCAAAAGTTTGTTGGTTTGGGGTTTTTTGGGTTGGTTTATTTTTTTTTTTAATTCCTGATGCTAAATCTGTCTAAGCATCAGAAATGTGGAAATGACTTCATTTCTAGCCTTTAGAGTTACCCCAGACGTGATCCCCCACAAGGACAAGTGACTGTGTATTGTATATGTATACAATGGACTAACTGTTAGACTAATGGGGGGCTGCAGGAGGTTTCTGGGGCCCCTTCATTAAACTAATGACAAACATTCATCTCTTATTACAGAGGATACGTTCTCTCCTACATCCTTTTGCAATTCATTGTATTTTCTCTTCTTAAAAAGGCTTTTTGCTTATGTTCTCTGAATTCTTAAGGGAACATAAGATGAGTAAAAGACTGTTATTACCTATTAATTATCAACTGAATTTTCTAATACTAATAGGCTGATGTTCTTGTAACTGCAACTCGTCTTATATTTCAGCTGAGACATTTCAACTTCTCTGAGCTTGTGAGCACGGAATTCTAAATCCATTTTCCATGTGGTTTGGATGCACAAAAACTACAATCCCAGATATTTCTCATAGTGTTGAAACAGCAGGATGTACATTTTATTATTTATATATCACTTTTTATATGCCTAAGACCAGGAAGACTGAGGATTCAGTGTATGAGTTTAGTATGCCATCTATAGCATGAGTCAATTAAATAAGAGATTTGGTCTGATGGTCTCCATGCTCTTTAAAGGTCCTTTTTGGAATATCTCCAGTTTACAGTCTCCCTTCCTGCTCCTGTGTCTTTTGCCTTCTGAAGCCCGGGTTTACTGCCCTGCATACTGAAAGTCAGGACTCCTGTTGTCCCCAGGCTGTAAGGAAGCAATACCTTCCTCTCCTAGTAGTCACACCTGTCTCCTGAAAGGACAAAGCCAAAATCTTGAGTGGCTCAATTAATTAATCTTCTCATGTAAATTTCTTCCAATTTCTTTCATTTCTGCAAAAATGAGCTACCAAATGCCCACGTAGTATCAGCCTCATGTCTTTGCTTTAGTTGCGAGTATTTGAAAGGATATCCCTTTCCTACAAGTCTACAGAAAAGGGAAACCTGGTTTACAAGCTTTATAGGCTGATCTCCCAGGTCCTTCCCTTTCCTTGGGGAATCCATTTGCTGTTGGGGCAGAGCCACAACTCACCTGAAGACAGTCCCACATATTTCCTGTGTCTCAACAAGGCGGATGTTCCTTCCACTGAGTTTTGTTTGATAAATGAAAGATGGCAAAATGAAAATCCTAATTATTCCCCCACACTACCTGCAACCCCTAGGATGCCTCTACTAGAGCCATCCTTTGGCTCTGCTTTAGAGGTCTTTTCTGTCCAACCGATGGAATAGGTTTACTCTAGCAAACCTATAACTAAGCGAGAAAAGCTAGAAGGGGATGAAGACATTAATTTTACTGGAGTTTTATGGCAGTGAAAATTCTGAGAAGCAAAAAAAAAAAAATCAATATAATTTCAGAAGAGTTTGGATAACATTGCTTATTGGTGGGACTTACTAAATGGGAAATGGCGAAGGCACGAGTACCCCACGTGCTGTTTTTCTGCATAGCTCAAGACTCTTGTAAATTAAAGCAGGGCTGGAAGATCCCAAAGAAGTTTGGCAGAGAGACTGTGAAACATTTTATAACATTTACATCATTGTCTTATGTTTTTCAAGGGAAATTACTCATAGTGTGATTTCTACTGTGAGTAGAAATCTGCTCCCTCCTGCGGCACGGCACGCTAACTTGCAGAGGCAAGGATTAGCTGATGACAGCAAGGTGAGAATTCCCAAAGTTTGTCCAGTGTCTCCTAATTTAAACTCTAACTGTCCTTTACTAGGTGAATATGGAAACATGTTAATGCTTTGGGGATGTGTGTGGTGAGAAGCTGAGACGGGACACTGAACATACCCTGTACAATTCAGTTCTTTGCTTTAGAGAGGCTGCCAGATGTTTGCACTTTGAGAATGCTTAGTAACATAGGAACAATCACATACCTGCTTTGGCAGTGTGTCCAGCCCGAAGGAATTGTTGAAGAAGTTGCTGCAGGGACAGAAATGCTTCAAAAAAAGGTTTTTGAGGAAGTTCAGATGCAAAAAATATCAGAAGTCTTGAAGTGCGCAGAATACATCTGTAACAACAGCAAAATGGGATAAGCTGTATTCTTGCAAGGAGATACAGTTCTAGTTTCATGAAAGCAAACTATAAGAAGGAGACACTCAACAGGAAAACAATGCAAAAAATAAAAAAAAAATGCAGTAGGGAAATTTCCACATTCAAAACCCCCAAAAATTTTCCATTGCCACTGTTTTTCAACAGTCTACATTTTGATAAATCTGAAATACGCATGTCGCTTTCTCTTTTACAGAAGATATTGCCTGTCAAATAAACCTGAACTGTGGCTGCAGAGTTCGGTTTTGAGCTGTGACTACTGTGTGATACACCACTTTTGCAATTAAAAATAGTAGTACTAGACTTCTCAGGAATGAAGGACTGCATCTTATATTGAAAGCAAGTTGTATGCTAGGAGGTAAGGTAAAGCCTATAGGAATTCTGCTGTGTTTTCTTTATGTTATGCTCTAGAAAGTGAGAAGAAACTGCTGTCATTGAAACTGTCAAGTCCTGTTGGAATTTGGCTGGCTGGGAAACGAAGAATGCAAATAACTGAGAATAGGAGAGTGTTTTAAGAAATTGCAAATGCATCATGTTCAGACTATGTGCAATTTTTGCAAAAGCCAGGCACAGACAATCTGACACTGTCCCCAAACACAGCTGGCAGGGTGGTAAGTGTGCTGCAAAGGCAGCTGTAGAGTATGTTCTGATTAAAAAAAAAAAGGCCACATATGGAGACCACCTTGCTGTACCTTAGTGCTGCTTATTAATTTTCAGTTGAAACCACTCTAAAATAATTTGAACTTTGTATTTTTATTATGTGGACTTTCCAAGATTGTATTTATTATGTTCTGTTATTACAGGGGTAGAATCTGCAGCAGTCCCTCATGCTGACATTTTAATCACTAGAACTTATTATTGTAAAACTTCTCATAGGCAGAAATGATTTGTAAAATCAAATCTTATATCATTTACAGGGTTTGACACTTACATAAATAACTAATTTGCTGTACACCATGGGTCATTGATTTTTTTCCATTGAAAAAAAAAAGGAGTTAAACTTGCATCTGTTGTTTTCTTCATATGGATCATTCTGCCTGCTTTAAATGTTCCTTTTTAAAATCCATTGTCATTTCCATGAGAGAAATTTAATTACTTAGATAAATGTGTCATGGTCTTGCAGTCTGGTTATCAAGATATATCTCTTTTTAGAAGCGCCGGCTTTGGTACTGGGTGTTGTTGAGGTAGGTAGCCCCCAAAACCTATCTGACAAATGGATGCTTTATATCTTCTCATTTCAACCTTTCCATAAAAATCAATATTCTCTTTCCATATGAAGCATAACTAGCTTACTAAATAACTTACCTTGCATAACAAGCTTTTCTTAGTTCTTCCTATTATTAATAATAGAAGCAAAAAGCAAAGAGAAAAAGGCAATAGTCTTTTGTGTCATCTATTCATGGTTTAATATTAATGTAGCTGATTGACTGGATTAATTTTTCTAACTCAAGTTGCAGAGTTAGTGTTTTGGAAATAGCAGTTTTATACATGATGGACATATAAATATCATGCATTTCATTTTAATTCCCTTTACACTACAAAAAGGTAGCTCATTTATCCCCTTTTAACTTGCAAATTCTCCCTTTCAGATAATGCATAGTTGAATATAATCTGGCTGATTAAAGATATATCAGCTTACAGGAGTAAAATTCCTTTGGTGTTTTGATGTTACAGATACACCTCTCACGTAAAAGGTTTCTGAACATAGGAAGAATGAATAAATTAATAGGTGATAAGCAAAACTTATCTTGTACATATTCAGGGATGCAGATTAAACTGTAATACTTAGCTTTGACACGGGGCCTTTCCTGTGGGGGTTAAAAGTGATTTAGAAACACAAACTCTTCCAACTCTAAAAAAATTCAATGAAATTCAGTGAAAAGCTTAGATACCTTAGGTTCTTGCTTACAGGCAGGCTGCTCTTGGCAGGGTCTCAGAGGCCCATTTCCTTAATCCAAATCTGGGTGCAGAACTTCTCCCTCAGTGACCCGTCAGGTGCTGTGGGTGCTGCTGGCTCTGCCTGAAGCCAGGTCCTCCCCAGCTTCCACAACCACCTGTGATGCCTTCCTCTTCCTCCCACCCACTCCTTCGGAGGAGCCTTGCTGTCCCCCCCAGCTTTCCGTGGGCACTGTTGTTCTCTTCTCCCTCCACACCTTATTTCTGGGCATTATGAACTATGAACATAGACGCAGTTATTGTCAGTTTGTTGTCAATATGATATGGACTAAGACTAAATTATTCACTTCAGATCCATCTCCTGTCCAAGCTAATGCTGCAGCCCATCTCCCTCGCACTTCATGGATCTTTAGCTGCTAATATAGTGGGAAAAGATCTCTATCTTCCTCTGCGTGTTCTCTTTGTATTTTCTTCTTCACTTTTGGTCATCCTGCCAGCGCCTCAGCCCTGACATCTAGGTGTTACCTCCCAGTTCAACAAACCAGACTGTATCTAAACATTCCCAATTCACTGCGACTTACTCTGCCTACCCATTCCTTCAGCTTAAACTGCTCTGGGCACGCACTTTGCATCTCGAGTTTTGGTAATATTTATTTATCTGTCCTTCTCTGATCACAGCTTAAGCAGAACATAGGATGAGGCATTAACTGCTGAATTAAGTCTATTTTTGTCTTTTGGAAATATAAACTAATGGGAGACAAGGGAAGAAAGAACTTTTGGAAAGAAGACAAATCTGTTAAAGCAAAATAATAATTTTTAGACTTTTACTTATAGTCACAGGGCAAGCAGGACTCTCCCCCAAGAGACTTTCCTTTGCGTGGGCCAGAGCTCAATGTGAAGACCCAGGGTCTCATCAGCATTTGGCAGCCCTAACGAAAAGCTCAGGTGGAGTTCAGTTGGCTCATCTCACAAGCTTCGGGGCTCGGTTACTCTTTTTAACCCTGGTCAGGACTCCTGTGCATAACGCTGTTGATCTTTCCTGGTCACACCTTCCAAGCACAGCACTTGGGAGATAGATGCCTTTTTGTAGCCAAGATCTGAGTCGGTACGTTTTCAAATGTCCTTTTGCCCTCAGTGTGAGGTTTTCTGATCCTACTGAAGCCTCAAATTTAAAACCTTGGAGAGCGTAACAATGAGAAGGTGACTGAATCTGATATATTTTAATGAACAAATTGAACAACAAAGGCCTAAGTGAAAACCAGCAACAATAACAAAAGTAAAAAGGATGCTTATCTGCACACTTGTTACAGAACAGACATTTCAAGGGACAGAAGCAAGGTGTAAGTATGATATAGACTAAGATAGAGAGAGAGGGCATTTAAAAGCTCTGATCTTAATCAAAGATGATCTGAAACGAGAAGGAATCACAGAATCAAAGAGGACAATCAAGGACATCAAAATTAAACAGGGGACAGTATGGCAGAGGAGATGATGTGCTGAATAATGAATTGAAAGTCACCAGTGGTTAATAGATCTTCAAAAGTAAACAACTAGGCAGCCTGCAGTGAGCATAACAGGACTAGAAAGAGAAAAGAGCATAGATTACAGGTGCATAAGTAGATTGGAAAAAAATAAAGATGCTATTCTTTGTACTGTGCATTTTCTCATTTTTTTTCTACATTTTGGAGATATTCAAGTTTCATGAGGGTGCACTAATGCTTCTCAACTCCATAGTTAGGAACCAGCAACAACATTGCAGTTGTGATTCAGCAAGGCTCCATGCTTGAGTGTGTTCAGGTATCAAGAAATAAATGGATTCTGAAAAACATGTATACACATTTTGCTGAATAGATATCCATCTCATGTACATGTACTTTAACATAAAAGGCCAATGGGCTTTAATTATAGAGGTAGGAAAAGTTTTCATCCCTTTGGGTAGGCTTAAAGTTGGCATGGACTGACTCCAGGAACAATTCTAGCATATTATGGAATATGAAGGACAGAACAGAAAAAGGCTGTGCTGTAGCTGTGGTTTCTGCCATTACCTTCAGTGAAAAAAAAGCCCGTATGTACCGGGTACAGCTATATATCACTCACTTTTTGCTTCTGCAGCCAAGATCATAAACATGAAAAACACTTTCCCAAAAGGAAGGCATGTTTTTACTCATGTAAAACACCTTTCTTTCCAAGTTACTGTGGTGAAGATTGAGCATCAAGAGGTTCTTTTTTCCCCCTTAAATGTAAAGCAATTTTCTAGGACTGAGTTCATTTTTCTATTTATTTATTTATTTAATTATTATTTTTACATATACAGTAGCTGAAGAGTGATGTGATTTGTTTTAAGAATAGTAGAATTACAGGAGTAGATCCACAAGAGACCTTGGTAGGTCATTTAACACATCCACCTCTCCCAAGGTAGAACTGGTTGTGCCTAGACTACTCTGACAGATGTTTGTATTAAATATCTGAAGAGATGGTCTCAAAACCTCCATCAACTAAGAGTCTACCACCTCACTGGACCCCAGTCCTTCACTATTCTGACTGGTGATATCTCAGCTACATCTCACTTGATGCAGTTTGAGATCGTTATTCTTTGTCCCATTCACAGAGGCCAGGGAGACCAGTTTTATTCTCTGTCTCTTTTTTTTTTTTTTTTTTTTTTAATCCCCTGGTGGTCTTTAGCATTTCTGGGGATTGTTATTCCTGTGAGTTTTGCCACTGGTCACATATTTCCCCAAGCTCCGCTCCCTGCTGTTGCTGTCCATGACTCTTCCGTTGTTCAATGCCCTTTTTTCTAAGTACCCTGTTTATACACAGCGCTGAAAACTAAGGGCAGTGCTACGGCTTCATCTCTGACCAGGGCAGGCAGTTCTACCTATCACCATTTAAGTCTGCTCTCTGGGACCCAAACTTCTTATTTTCACAGACAATGGGAATGGCAAAGTGATGAAGCAAGAGTCCTAATTAAGAAAATTATCTTTGACAGTTGGATATCAACCAATAATCTTCCAACTGGCATTCTCCCTGAAATGTAACAAACGACTTCCAAATTCTTTTCTCTTACAGGGATATTAATCATAGTTCTCACTTCTTAGGGAACCTTTCTTATTCCCTACAAAAAATGACAGACTATGCAAACCTTTAACTTAAGCTGTTATTTAACTAAGCTATTCTTTTCTAAGAATGTTAATTAGTTAATTCAAAAATGAGGGAGGGGGGGATTACTTTCTGCAGCATCTGAGTGATTTAGGAGCTCAATTATCTATGAAGAAATTAGATTAGTTTTTTGAAATCTACTTTTGAAAATGTGGCTGAGACCTAAATGACTACGTAAAAGCAGAAAGAAAATGTTTATTTTCAATGTATGTTTACCTTATATTTAATGAAATGTTTACATATTTTATGTATGTTTACCTCCTCTTTGCATGTCCTACTCCAGTTTCAATTTGTTTTGTTTTTATTCATTGGCTTTTTTAGAGACAGATATTCCCCAGATGCATTTTATTCTCTTCGCCATTAAAACCATATTAAATGTACATATTTTCTAAAAGTTGCAAGAGTCACCTCTTTCTCTTTTCCCAAGCCAATAGCATCCCATGGCTCAAATAAACAGCCCTAACACAAGCTGGGAAGCAAAATTCCTCCTGCAAGCCTGTTTTCCCTCATTGCAGCCTACCTCTGCAAGGGCAGAAGTTGTAGCTCCTGGCCTCTGTGGAGATTCACTGAGCACACCCCTACTGCTAAATTAAAAAAAAAATTTAAAAAAAGGTCACACAGCAAGCCTGAGCACCACGGCTCAGATGACTTACATTGCTCAGATGCTAATGAGCTCCTTAGTTGTGGGCTACACCTGAAAACCTTCTCCAGGAGGACTGGGTGCATGAATATTTCACTCCATGGATTGTTCTCAAAGGGCAATATGGACACAGCTACCCAAGTTTGGCTTCCTCCACCTTGAACACTTTTCTGACATTATTCTAGCAGGCTTTGTGTTACAACATGTTTCCCACTTGGATCCCCTGGCACGTGACAACACCCTCAGTTTCATACTGTGAAACCATTGCCACTGCGGGCTGTAATGCTCCCCAGACTGCTTCAGTTGCAGATAGAAAAAACCCCTCAAATCCAATACTCCTGAAAACCTATCACCTCCTAGGGCCTCAGGGCAGCAGCTGAGGTCCCAAAGAGGCACAGGGCAGAGCGCTTTCTGCTCGGAGGGGAACCAGGCACTGGGGAGGATGGACAGGACCCATCTTGCACCACTCGGCCAGGTATTGCTTCCTGCCACAGTTTATTTAGCAGCACAGACATACCCCATGAGGAATTATTTAATTGCAATTACAATTTCACACATATAATCCTCTCAGTATTTCTAGGGGGAAAGTATGTCACAGTCTGCACAGTTTGGGGGTGTAGTAGTTTAAACTGGATTGCAGTGAATATCCATTTTCTTGCCACAGAAGTGGACTGACAATAACTTCCCCAGGACTCTCAGGTGCCAGGTAGGCATGCAAAGAGGTTTTGTCTCCACTAGTTATCTCTTACCAGCACACAGAGAGAATGGGACATGAGGGCTCAGCTCCCTCTCACCCATGGGTGAGTGTCCTACCTGGGGACCTTCGTGGCACGGGCAGGCAATGCCATGGTGACTCTCTTTAAAGGTGCTCCACTTTGCATAAAGACTTGAAGATCCCTGGGCCCAGGAGCAGAGACCAGCAGCCTCCAAAGGAGGGAGCTTTGCAGAAAAGTGGCAGACCCGAGTCTAAAATGTTTGAGGCAAGTGGGAGACTCAACACTTGTCTCCTACACCTTACATGGGAGGGCCATGCCTGCCTGTAAATCAAGTGTTGCAGTGCTAAGACCACTATGCCCTTTTGTAAATTTAGCTACAACTGAGAAAGAGTTAGGCAGTAGATTTAGGGACAGGCAAACAGATTTTAAACAGGCAAACCCTCTGCCAAATGATTAGGCTGTATCCATGCCTTGTCATGGATAAGCATACAGAATCGTCAATCACATCAAGAGTAGAAAGATGCAAAAATACATCTATTACTGCAGGGAAATAAACTGCTCAGCTGGGTGAACGGTCCCAAAATTACACATAGTAGACCTTTCATTAGAAAACTTCAGTTTTTGAGTCCCTTACCGGCAGCTTTAATTCATACCTGAACAGACCAAGCAGGAGCGTGCCTGTGAGGCTTGTGCTAACACATTCTGCTACTTAATTCCGTTAAGATGTAAGCAAAAGTCATACCCCTCAGGATATAAGAATGTAAGAAACAGCAATAAATACTTCACAGAGATGGAAATAATCAGGCAGGAGGAGCTGAGAGATGGTAGCTGGCGTTATCTTTCTGCGTGCTATGTAAACAAATACCAATCTGAACTTATAAGTATGACAGGAAGAAAGCAAGGAGGTGGAAGGAAGGAGGGCACATTCAGTTGAATTCTTGTGCTTCTGAAATTTCTTGTGCTGCATTCACACAAGACTTTATGTCATTATTAAATTTGTTATCAAGCTGGTGCCCTGAAGTCTCACATCCCATTTAAAATAAAGTTACGTTCCAGAGAGCCACGGCAGTAGAGAAATCCTTGAAGACATGAATCCAACAGAACTGACGCGGTCTTTATCTTCAAGAGACCAAAGACAATCAAAAGAATGATTTTCAATTGGTCTGAACTGATCATCCCTATACAACACTGACTCTGAAATCTGAAGATGACAGACTAAATGTTAACTTTGTTAACTCTTTCACTGCTGTTCATTTTAGTAGAAATTTAGCTAATACAGAAAATACACTTAAAGCCAAGACTATGTTTACGTTCCACTTAGAGCACTGAATCAACCTGATTGTACAATCAAACTGATTGTACTTATTATGTCTGAACAGGAGTAAATCTCACAAAAATGTGTTCATAAATTACTCTTTTCTGAATATTTGTGATGAGCTTAACAATTTTTCAAGGCTGTCTAGAAAAAATCCATATCTAGATTCAGAAGCTGAAAATTGATTCACCTTCCCCAAAATGAAAGGTGATTTTTTTAAAAAAAAAAGGTTTATTATTATTTAGTCAGTACTCTTGTGTGAATCATCTGGTCTATGGACTTCAATGTGGTCAATATCAGTCAAAATAACCTCTAACCCATTGCTCCCTCATGGCTGGGCCAGGCCTCTCCTTCCCAAATTATGGTGATATGCAGAAAAGACAGAAAGAAAACTTTGACCATGAAAACAGTGGAAAAACCCCACCAAACCAAAACCCCACACCCAGAGTATTTCACCTGGGTGAAATACTTCAGTCTTCACATCAACAGTCTAGGTAGATGAGTGCAAGCATCACATCTTGTTGTCATTGACCCAAAATTACAAATGTAGAATGCTAGCTAAATGTTTAGGTTTTATGTGAAAAAAAAAGGTTGATACAAGAGAGGGCCAGATGGGAGATTAAGGAGAGAATGCAGAAGCGAAAAGTTTCCACCTGGAATTTTAAACCAACAACAACACTGCAAGTGGTCAAGCCTGATACCTGAAGACCCAGTAACGCAGCCCTAGAAGCTGTACTTAGAACCTTTACTTTCTAGGTACGAAAGCTTTAGATGGCTGGAACTTTTGTGGACAGTGATCCCTTTTCCTTGACTGCCAGGATCCTAATGCACCACATGTGGCAGCACCACATGCGGTTTTTTCCAGAGGGCATCCAGAACATGAAAAGATTGGAGCCAGGACTCCTGAGCTAGCTCTGTTTTCCTCTCCAACTTAGAGATTTCAGTGCTGACATTTACATCTATATTATTTTCAAAATTTCTAAGACATTTTGTCATCCTGAAAATGTAAGGAAAACAGAGAGATATGATTAAACTAAAAAAGGAAAAAAAAAAGGCTGGGGGGGGGTAAATCACCACTCTTAGTTATGCAAAAATGGCAGTAACATCTCTTGAATTGCTGGTCAACATCTCAGTTTCACTGTTTCACTCTGAAAATGGCATCTTTCGGCACTGAGACAGAGCACGTGCTCTATTCTGGGTGGGAAATGACATCTAGTGAGTCACTGGGAGAAACACGGTGCTTACATGTTTCTCTGATGCCTCCTGCCCCAGCTACTGCTTGCATCTGCAGTTCTTTAGCTGATGAGACTTGACATCACCACTTTAAAAGGCTGGCAATCTCCACCTGCTGAAGACAGTTTTTCACTGTGTGATTTTTTGACCATCTGGATACAGCATCCTTACTTTATTTCTTTTTTTTTTAAAATATCTCTTTCTATGAATTCCCAGGAAATGGGATTTCACTCTTCTGCTTGATTCGAGCTGACAAAATCATGTCTCATTTTCTTCCAACTGGTTAAGCTTTTTCCTTCAAATTCTTTTGGCTTTGGGACAGATCGTTCATCCCAGGTTTTACTGGATCTCTCCTCAATAATCTATAAGCTGCCTCTGAAATAAGTTTCCAAGACTTTCTCTGCAGGCTACCTCCTTCCTTCATAGAAGGTTGAATAAAAAAGAATGCAAAAGCATTTCTTGTTTACTTAACCTAAATCACCACATACTTTCTGAATGGAATGCCCAGCCCTGTTGCTTACAATACCAAAAGTAACCATAAATGAGTTTGGCATTAGTACTTAAGCCTTAAAAACTGTTTTCATTGCTAAAAACACCACCAGGAACATTATTTCTCTTGGCAACAGATGTTTTAGTATATACTGTGGGCTTTAGTGATGAAGAAAACATAAAGACATACCAAGAAGCAGTAAGGCATACAAAGGAGGTGGAGCTTAGATAAATTGCCTGGGTCACTAATGGAAAATTATCCAAACTTAAAGTGCCAAACTACATGTAGGAATGTATATGCATAGTATACATATAGAATATATGTATTCTATACCGGATTATACAATCTTCTTCTTAAAGAAAAAAAATGCTAGTTGTACAAGTGTGCTTGATCCTTGTGTTAGATTTTTGTTTGCATGTGTCATTGATTTTTTTTTTTTTTTTAAGGTCTGCCTCGAGTTTTAAATGGGGATGGTAGAAACACTCAGCCAGAGTAAACCAGAAGATTCTTTTCAGAAAAGGATCTAAACATTAACACACGCTGACAAACGGTACTCATAGCAACTCTATTTGTCATCCTACTTTGTAGGTTTTCCTGCATTACTTTCCTTAAATCTAGCATGCTTCTAATTACCCTGAACCCTTATCTGCCTTTCAGCTGGGAGAAAAACAAACAAACAAACTAATTTTGTGTTGATTTTACTGGAGGTTTCCTGAACCTGACTCTGAATCTGGCTTAGCTCCTACAGAACATACTAAACACTGCAGCCTCAGCGGAATTCACCTCAATTGATCCAAATGAGATATACTCTGCAGACATTTTGCCTTTTTACCAGGGCATGTTTAATCAGCAATGTATCTGAGTAGGTACATTTTCAAATATTGGACATGGTAATCTGGATTTGCATTGCAATATTGCTCCATATTTTCTCATTATCTAGATACAGCAGTACTGGGGATGAAGGCCCTCTTCTCAGGGGACCTGAATATGAGGTTTTGCCTGAGCTGGGAGTCTGTTTCTGCACCTCTTCTTTCACAGAGCGTATAAAGCATTTACTCAGGTAAGGGGAAGAGAAGACTGGCCTCCAGCGACCGTTGGATCATGTGGGAAGCCCAAGGGAATTCTTGCAACATTTACAAGGTAGAACTGGTGGTCAAGAAAGGTGAAGGTGGCACTTGTAAACATCAGTCTGAAAATACCATGATTAGCTTTTCAGTCTCTGCATTTAAACTCAGGTGCTCAGGTACAACACATGATAAAGACTACGGATTAAACCTCTTTTTCAGTTTGCTCTACTGCATGGTGTCTTGCATATGTCGTTAATTTGTGAATATGGTTTGTCAAACTCTATTATATCCAGCACACAACTACAAGCATTACAGAAACTATGCGTTAGATTTGCAAATGGAATAATGTGCAGACATTTCATTGCTTAAGTTCAGCCCTGTGAAATCTGGGCAACAGGTCATGAAAACACCATCTAGGGTATATATATGTTGATCTATATATTCAAAAATTCATGAATTCCCAGAGGGCTTGAGTCTGGTACTGAGAGGAAAAGTCTGCGTGATCATAACAGACAGTTCAGTACTTTTAGAAGAGCAGCAGTCAACACCCTAAAGACTGAATTCCTGTGGTTTTCCATATTTAAATTACAGATGGTGTCATTCCCTCCAGTTACCCCACAAACACAGCAGTGCTCTGCTTCCGAAAGGCCCTGGGCATGAGCCCTGGGCAACTTCACCAGCACAACACAGAGATTTGGGAGCGTGACACAGAGACAACCCAGTAGCTCAGGTCAGGACTCAGCCAGGAGCTGTTGCACCCAGTGCAGAGCCAGACCAGAGCCAAAAAGCTTGCCCAGTGCTCTGGGACTGGACCCCTTTGCTTTGCTCAGCCCTCCAGCTCTGGGGAGGCTCCAGCTGTGGTGCAGAGCATGGTGTGACCCTCTAGAGCCCATCAGCGCAGGATGCTGAGCACCCCAGCAGGAGATCCCTCTGGGCACTAGGGCAGTGTCACAGCAGAGAGTCACCCGAGCAGCTCCACACCCCAGCCATGGGGCCAGGCTGAGCTCAGGGTGCCCACTTGTAGGGCTCACCACCTGCAGTTCAGTGCCAGCCACCCTCCTAACAAAGCCTCCTGGATGCCTGCCTGTGCCAAACACTCTCACTGTCATCCACGCCTTTTCATCACACCAGTCTCTCTTACTCAGGGTGCCATAGAGGCAACTGTTCAGAAACCACTCAGATATAGTACACGTAACATAATAGTGCACAAACACAACACCTTGCGTTCTTCTGTCAGGCTCTGGTGGATTCAGAGCACCACAAAACACACTAGAAAACACCTAATTATTCAAATGGATACTGACTAGCTTATCTATATTACAGGAGTCTGTCAGACTTCATGTTATGCCCTTTGTTACTAACGTTTGCACTTAAAAAACAAAAAAGCCCCAACCCCAAAACCCCACCAAGCACAAGTCCTGTGATGAGGTTCAATAAAATCCAAGCCAAGACATGTACATTTCATATCTTTATACTAGAAGACTGTTATAGGTCTTCTGTATTATTATGAAAGCATCTTTTTTCCAGTACAGGAAATTGATAAAATATTCTTTCATAGCAATGATCAAATGAAAGCTGTTGTGTGTTCACTTATTGAGGGTGTGTCTGAAATATTCAGTGAGCAATATGGAAAATGCACTAGGTCTGTTCCTCCTTCCATAAAAAGAGGTGCTTGAAATGTCAAAAAGTTCATGGAACTTGACGCTAAGTAACAGATGAGTGATCTTGGTGTTTGTCAATAGAGACTGTGCTCTCCTGAAGTGGGAAAGAAACCCTTGTTACTCTTGGCTTTTTTTGACCAAATTATACTCTGAACAAGCCTGTTAGAGTTGAAAGCAAGGCGAGAAGAGAGCATCATTTTCACATAGTTCTTTACTCAACATGCCCATATGGGAGAAGGGACTTTTTTTTTTTAAAAAAAAAAAAAAGGAAAACTGCTTTCCTTTCTATTTTTAAAACATGTTAAGTGGGTTCCTAGCACTGAGGCTGTTGGGCACGTCCTGAGGAGTGCTGGCAAGGCAGGACGGGGTGTGTGGTACTGTAGGAGAGGGGGTGTCACTGGGGCAGCAGAAGTGCTCTCTACCCAGGCAGCTGGCAGCACATCTGAGGTGTGATTGCTGGTGGGGATGGCATCTGTGGGTGCTGGAACAAGTCAAATCTGGATGGAGCTCCAGCCCCAGAGGACTGTACCACCTCCAGAAAGCATCCTGGCTCTACCAGGTTGATCCTTTGATATCCTAGGCCAGGTCTCGTCAAGCAGCATATTCTGGTTTTGTTCAGACTTTCATAGATGCTCTTGTGAAAAGGTAAATGTAGATGGCATTGAAGGACTGTATTTGCTGGAGAATTTTGGAGATACCATCGCTGTTGAAGCGGGGAATGAAATGAGTGTGCTGCACTGATACTTCTGCACAGGAGAGAGCTACAGTTCCCACCCCTTCTCATTCCCTTCTTGTTTCAGCAAACATGGTGTTTAGTCACGTCACTGAATGGGCAATGTAAACAGCACATGTTTACTATACTATCCCCAAAGCAGTCCCACCAAAAGTCAAGCTGTTGCAGGTCAGGAAGAGTGGGATGAAGATTAGTCTCTCAGGCCCCTCTGCTCTCATTGTGTTCCTGCAGCTGTCTGCTACCAGGAAGATATTACCCTCCAACAGCACTATATGTAGGAGGAATAATTCCCACAGGTAGTTCATCATCATCATCATCTGTTTACAAGGGCTGTCACTTCTGTGCAGTGCCTTAGAGAAACGATGCTCTGGTAAATCTTCCTAAAATAAGGGATGGCAGAAATTATAGCCACCACTAGCTCAGGTCAGGCTGAAGTCAGCAGTCTTGTGCTCCCTGGAGCCACGACAGTCACAAAACAAAACCAAAGAGTAACACGGTCTTCATCCATTTTGTGACATTCATTTCCCCCTCTCCTTTGGAAAAAAACCTTCCCTCTGATTTCCACAGCAAGGAGACAGCTGCTGGCAATTAGTGGGAACTGAACCTCTTCCCCACCTTGTGCCATTGGGGATGCTAAACGAGAGGCTGGTGTCCCTCCCACCTCACAGCTGCATACTATATCCTAATTAGAAGGCATTGTCTTTTCCTATGCTAGTCTCCTTTGCTCTCTGCCATAGCTACCAAAATTATATTGTTGTAAGTCTAACCCTGTTTACTGAGATTTAAGTGAACCAGAAAAAATATACATATATGTGTATTCCTTAGACCCATGATAAAGGTTCAGTTGCCTCTTAGTCTCAAAATAAAAGCAAAATAACTTCCTACAGATTCAGCATTGTGCAAAAAGTGTGCTCACTTCACCACAGACCATCTTGAACCCTTACACCCTGAAGCTGTAGTGGTTGATAAATGATACCTCCCTTCCTATAGGAGAAGGGAAATGGTTTAATTTTTATGGCTTAAAGATGATAATGCATTTATTGGTCACACAGCAATTCTTTACATTGGCTTCGCCACTTAAAAACGATTTGTGACAACACTGACGGCCAACACTAGGCAAACTTTGCCCCCTCCAATAAAAGACTTCACTCATTTAAAAACATAGCTGCACTGACATTGATTTAATAAATGAAACAGCTGCCAACCTTTTTACTCTAAAGTGGACTGCTTAAAAATAGATGGGCAGTTACTCAGCAAAGTAGTTTCTTATCATTCTGCTAAGCGAGAGCACAGATCAAACCGGTTCAAAATAAGAACATTTATGCAGGTTTGTAATGCAAGGAAAAATTACCTTGTGTTGCAAAGCACTGAACCATATCATTAGTATATATGGAGTCACACATACACAGATGAGAGAGAAAAACTGCCACTGAAGGGGAAAAGCAGATCTGAAAGGTAGAAACTTAGTAAGAAAGAGCATAGACAAGAGAAAAAGGTCATTCAAATTCAAATTACACAAGAGAAATATAAACAATTTTCAAAGGGAGAGGAAAACATGCAAAGAGCTCTCCACCACTGCTTGGACAACCAGAAGAAGTTAAATTACAAAGAAAGCTTCTAGCTAAAGCTAAAAAACTTTAAAGCTGAATGATAATCCGTTAGCCTAAGGAAGCAAGAAGTGAAACCTATAAAAATAAAAGAAAAAAAAAGGGAGAAAAAGGGAAGGAATGATCTTTCTGTAGACAGAGGTTGAGGATTCACTCACAGGGAGAAGGGCCAGCAATCAGTTACCCCTTACAGCACACCTTACTTCAAGCCTGTATAGAAAACAACAGCCCACACACCCTCTCAGCTGACCCTTTGCTTCCTGACAAAACACAATTTCATTTCTTCAAGGGTAAAATACAAACCTTTCTGCAAGAAATACAACTGAGCACGGATAACCATTGCTCCCATGGCCGCAGCAGTTGGTGAACACACAGGGAACATTCTGTTTGGGGAAGAAGATTAAGCACACCCCAGACCTGGCTGCTTCTAAGTCACATCGTGTACCTGTCCCCCCTTAGGGCACTCCCACCACCTCAGTGCAGGGACCCCCATCACACTGAGCTCGGCTGCAACACCCGTGCAGAGCTTACCTTGGCAAAACCAGCTCAGGGCTCCCTCCCTACTTCTAGCAGAACCTCCAAGTACCCTGCCAGCAAGAGCTAATTAGCAATTATCAGATGAGCCATCCCCTCCTTTTTTCCCTCCTTTTCTTCTCTCTCTTTTTTTTTTTTTTATCCTTAAATTGAGCTCAGTTTAACTACAGGTGCAGCTGTGTGTGTGTTCCTCTGCTTGGCTCCTGGGGCTTGCTTCAGCCACCACCCTCCCTGCTCCACTTCAGCAGGGGCTTGGCATTCCCCACGGGTGTTTTAGTGTCTTCCCAACCTCTCTAGCGGCAGACCCTGAGCGTTTCCTGCAGATATCCCCAGCAGTTGGTGGTGTTCGGTCTCAGCTGGGCTGGTGGCTCCCTTGATAGCACATCCTTCCTCCCTCACCCCGGCCAAGGGTTCAGCAGATCCCCCCAGGGTCTGCACTACCCTGCAGGATCCTCACCTTTTCCTGGTCCTCTAGAAAGCTGTGAGGAATTTGTTACTCTGAGATGACTTCCAATTATAACTTTATGAACGCCCACTAAAAAATAAATAAATTCAGTCACTTAAATTACCCATGCAGAACATTTCTTCCCTCTAGTAGGATTTTGCAGTTTGTGTAACATAACTGTGCTGACCCTCCTGAGAGGCGTGTTGGAGAGAGAGCCGAAAATGTTGTGAGGAAGCCATCCCACCTCGTTAAAGGAAGACCAGTGACCTTTTCCATTAACTACACGATGAACGTGCACTACCTCTCACCTCCGCTTCTGGGGTGTTCAGCACAACCTCAGGTGATTTCTGGAATGCTTCAGCTGACCAGTGGATTGAATGCATTCAGTTTATAAGTAAAAAAAGATGTTTTATGGGGCTGCCAGCCCCGCACACCCTCTCAGGGCTGTGAAAGACAAGCTGTGTTCTTCCTGGCACCAACCGCCTCGTCCATAACCCCAGCCCAGCGAGATGCCTCGCAGGCGCAGTTAAGGTGCAGCTGAAGCCTATGAGAGATGATTTGTGAGCCAGGTGCAGCTTAAGCACTGGCAGCAAGAAAAAAAACATCTTTTTTTTTTATTTTTAAATGAGCAGATCTGAGGTTTGAGTGACTGAGAACCAATAAATATGGACGTGGTTTTTTTTTTACAGAGTATCTTTTCAGAGTAGAGCTGGAGTTGGAACTCTTAACCTCAGAAGCTGGGATAGAGCCATACCATATATGTTTATGTGGCAGTACAGGAAGAAAGCTTATCATGTTTTAGTTAGCTAAAAAGAAGTTTAGTCTGAAATGTTAACTTTCTGCTAAAACCGCGCCTCAGCTCCCTCCCCTCCCCTTAGATTGTAAAGCAATTTCACACCACAAAAGTGAATTTTGAAAACACAGCTGCTTGCCCTGACTCCCTGGTCACAGTAAAACCCAGCAAAAATACATCTGGAGGAATTTAAATGTTGTCTTTCTCACTATTGAAATGTTCACTGGATAATCTACCAGAGTCCTAACTGACCTCCAGAGCCAGCGTCTGCCTGTGGCCATCCATGTGTCCCTCTCATGCTCTGTGTCACCGGAGGCATCGCTTGCACAGTCATCTCCTTTGGCTCACAGAGGGTGCTGGTGATGCTGCTCTGTGAACTGCACCCCTCTGACAGCAAATCTTGTCTGGACACAGACGTCTTCCTCCTCAGCTATTTACAGAAACCCAAGAAGTGTTAATCAGGAAGTTTTAAACAGTTAAAGTATTTCCAGCAAAAAGCAGCCTTACCCTGAGGGGTAACTATTCCAACTTCGGGAGCATCAACCCCTGAGCTCAGTGTTGGAGTACAACATTAGCACATCATCATTGTCATCCTCAAAACTCAGTGGTGTGTGCTCTTTTAAAAAGAGTATATTGTCAAATTCTACCAAGTTCTTGTGAGATAAAGATTATTCAAACAGAGATCTGATTCTTGTGGTAGCTTGTTATGTTTCAACTGTTTTGAGCTATCAGGTTTATGATTTTCTGGAGGTCTTTGAAGCTCCATAAGGTAGGGAGTTGATAACAGCAGGTATCATATAATTAATTTTATATGTTTCATCCTTATTTCTATGTGACTTTTCTGTTAGTGTCACAGTTTTACAGATTATTTGGTGCAAAATTCCTTCTGGTGGTTCTCTTCTTTCTGAACCTGCCACACAGAAGTAATCCAGCTGATGAGAGGAGTTGAAGGCAAGTTTTGTTATGGTTCCTTATGTACGAATTCCCGTGTCAGCTCAGCTTTGACATCTGCTCTCCTGAAAGCTGAAGAGTGCAGGGCTCCAAGACACGAGTGTGTTGTGCAGAGAGCAATGAGTGAGATATCACTGCTACGGAACCAAGTTTGTCTGGCAACTGTCCTGACACTGGCAATTTGAGCAATAATTTCCTCCCCAGATGCTGTGGAGTGGGAGAGAGTTTGGCTCAAGAGGTTAAAAAAATAATAGTCTGGCAGTAAACAGCTTTTTAGAAATATTATTTGGAGACTTACTTAAACTTGTGCAATGCTTTGTCTACAGTAATAAGAACTGCAGCAAATCACAGTATTGTGTACACAATATGTATCTTAAATGATCTACCTGAAAGAGAGAGACCTGCTGGACTTTGAAAACTTTCTCTTAGGACATAACTCTTTCAGCTTCTTTCTATTTATCCTCCATGAATCAGTGGATAACATGATTTGAACACTTTGGGAAAACTTGAGTCTGGGTCTAAATATCAGGTTTTGGTTCTGTTCTACAGATCTGTGAATTTACTTGCCTATAAAGAAATCTCACAGCTAATAAATAAAAGAAAGAAATGCTTAATGAGCTTCAGAGCAATAAACAGCAGCTGGCACCATTTCCTTCTTTCCCATCGAATTCAGTCACGATCTAAAAACTGGTTTGTTTGAAGTCAATTAGTAAGAGGCAGACTTTTCCCCCCGTGAAGATGAACTCAGCCTGTGCATCCTGATATTTAGCCTAACGCTTGGCCCTCACTGCTCCGTGTTTGAGAGGCGACGGCGGGGGGATGAAGCATTCTTCAGCTCCTCGAGGGGTCTGGACCACTGAAAAGGTCAAACAAACAAAGTTAAAATAACCCTGAGGCTTGCTGGCCAGCCAGCGCTCCGGGTCCAAGATCGGCGGTTCTGCTGGTGGTGACTAACACAGTGAAATCAGCTTTCTGTCCCATCCTGCAGAAACAAATCTTACAGTGCTGTGTACTGCTGCCAGAGGGATTGCTCAAGCCTGGAAAGCTCCCTCCTGTGCACACACTTAATCACAACAGGCCCTTTTCGTGGAAAAACGGGGCACCAACGTGGGGGTTTTTAGCCGCTTTCCTGTAGAAAATCATTGGCAGGGAGCAGATGTGGTGGAGATGGACTCTGTGGGTCACAAAGAGCCATTCGGGTTTTTAGCCGCTTTCCTGTAGAAAATCAATGTCAGGGAGCAGCCATGGTGGAGATGGACTCTGTGGGTCACAAAGAGCCATTCACTTGTTGGGAGCAGCAGTGAAGGGGAGCTCGGAGAAGCATGTGTCAGGAGGACCTGCTGGAACACGGGCCAGTGAGCACCAGGGAGTGGTTGCCAGCACCAGGGATGCTCTGCCAGGCACCCCCCGGCCGTGACAGCCCCCAGCCTCTCCCAGGGATGGGTGCTGGAGGGCTGATGGCAGCCTCCACGGTTGTTTCTCTGGTTTGTGCCATTGCTTCAACCCTGAAAAATTAGTAATTGGAATAACAGTGAGAAAGCAGATGTCTGGAATTTGTCTGGACTAAATGGGATGGATAGCATCTCTGCTTCCCACTTTGCGAGGCGTTAATGGAAAGCTGGAAGGAAAGGATGAGAGGGCAACAATAGTGTCCGAGCCACATTTATGTCACCTACTGCACAGCTGCTTAATTCACCAAAGTCTCTCCATGGTGACCCTTGCAATGAAAACACTCGTGCTTCCTTTCCTTCTCATCAGGTACTCCTGGCTTTGCCACAACCTTCATTATCACATGGAAGGAGAAAAGCAGCATCTGTTTGAGGCCACGTATTAACACTAAGCTCCACAAATTGTGTACCAAAATGGAGTGTCAGCCAGGAGAGATCATTCCTCTGCTGCTGCTGTTGGCATCAGCTGAAGACTGAGAAGTCCTATGGAGTAACACAGTAGTGAGCTACTCAGATTTTAATGGGAAAGCTGTTTTCTATTTCATTTGAATTCTCACAGGCTTCTGGGCAATTAAGCTGGGGGTTGAGGTACTGCAGATTGCTCTCAGCCAAAAGAAAAGCAATCATCTCATATTTGACCACTGGGGCTAAATCCATGTTGTTACCACTAGTCCAGACCGTGGAAAAGATGAGATACAAGGAGAAAAGCACAAGCTGCACCTTCCATTCTACCAGTAAGTCTTGCAAATGCATTAGCATAGGAACAGTTGTGTTAGGTCAGCCTAAGGGTTTATTCATCTTGGTATCTTTCCTTCAGCTGCATCCTAAACTATGCTTGTGGAAAGAGTATGAGACCTTTTCTACTGTACACTCTCCCAGCTGCCTGTGGTTTAAGTGTGCCCCAATCTAAAGCCTGCATTCACACCATAATCTTTTTAGCAGCCATAATTGAAGCTATATTCCACGATCTCTCCAGTTCCTTAATTCTTGTGACCTCTAAAACAGCTTGCTGTAAGGAAGGCCACAATTTAACTATGTGGTCATGAACAATTACTTCCTCTTGCTGATTATTTGATTATTTGATTATTTCCTCTTGTGAACCAGTGGTTCACTGTGTTGTGGAGACCCTGAGCAAACTGTTCTCCATTCACGTTTTCCCTGGCCGCCATCAGTTTACTGGCCTTCATCCTATCCTGCCTCAGCCTCTCCCTTCAGATCTCAGAGCTATTCAGTCTCTCTTCATACGGAAGCTGTGCCACACTGAACATCCCTGTCCTCATCCCATACCACATCATTTTCTGAGATAGCAGTGACCTTAACATCCAGTCGGTAAGATACAGATAAAAGAAGAGGACTAACTCAGACAACTGCATTGAAAGAACTGAGTTCTCCCCCACTGCTTCACTGGGACCCACATTTGCCTTACAGCAAGTCCAGAAGTGTCCTCTTGGACTCTTTTGATTGTGCCAAGGCATATCTAGACTTGCTCTAGCCCAGAGAAAGGTTTGTCCAAAACACATGCCACCCTAAAGAGGTGGCCCTCCAACAGCACAGGGCAGGCAGGGGCATCTTGGTGGGACCAGGGCTACTGAGTGGAAAGAAGAGGGGCAGTTATCAGGGGCAGGAACTTTGGATGGGCAATTTTTAAGACAGTGGAGGCTAAAATAGAGTTAAAAATGTGAAGGGAAAGTTCTGAGGGAGGGAGTAATGATAGTAGCAAAAAATAAAGTGACTAGGGTCATTGGAGCCTCTGGAAGAATTAGATGAGGACAGCATACAGGGAAGTACCATGTTTGTGGCTAAGGAAGGCTGAATATGCCTATTTTGGGAAGGAAAAGTCTGCCTTTTTGTCCTCCAAACACACCACTGAAGGTAAAGGCTGCACAGAATAAATAAATAATTACACAAAACCATGCTTGGGTGATTATATCAAGCTATATGTTTGATATTGATATCGATCATTATGGCACCAGGGGCAGCAATAGATTGGTTTATCATTTTGATGAATTAAAATGGGCAGCAGTAAGAACCTTTGTTCAGGGCCATCCATGGTAGTATATCATCACAGAATATCAGGGACTATTTTTCATTGTAAAATGAAAGCAACAGAACTTATATAAATAACATGTAAGGTTGGCTAGAGTCTCTGAATAAGATTATTAAAAGGTTTTGCAAAAGAATAGTTCACAGACTCTTTATTTTTCCACTGCCTCTCCAAAAGGCTTCAGCTTCTACAAGACATAGCTGGGTTTACTCTCTATACCACAGCTGGAGGTGTGAGCTGACTCAGGATGAGGTGAGGAGAACATGAACGCTCATTTTCAAGCAAAATTAAAGTAGCCACTGGCAGCAAGATGCAAAAATTACGTCAGTGATAATTTGCTGCTAGGCCCAGATTTCTAGATCCGAGGACAGGGAAGTGTTCAAGCAGACATGGGACTTTCCCCAGTTCTGTATCTGCACATCAAACCTGGCGCTGACTGGGCTCTGGCTGAGCAGGGGGAGAGCTGCCACCTGGACACCCGGGTGGGAAGGGGTCGTGGTGGCACCCAGAGGGCACCGGCAGAGGCACAGCTATATAAAATGGGGTATTAGTTTTTGTAGGAGTTACAGGAAGCAAATAAAAAGGCCTGGCATAGAGCTACACGAAATGTTATTGAACGACAGTGAGCCGCAGTGACTTTTCCTTCTGATGGCATTCAGAAAATTTATTGCACAAAAGATATATAATATTATTTCTGAAGTTTCTTTCTCTTGCACGCTGTCTCTCAGAGCTCTGCTTGGAAACTTCTCCAGCTCCCCACCCTGGTTGGCTTCTGCTCTTTGTTTTCAGGAAATACAGTCTCATCAAAATGGAAACATATCCAAACTGCTGAACAGAAAACTGAACCAATAGACTGATCTCCTGACCTGGAGTCTAGAGGATAACTGTACCAATAGCAAAGTGATTTATTTTTTTTTCCTCCCCGTGATACAATGCTTAGCACTGAGATTTGCCTCTGTCTTAGGGGTTCCTACAGAGTGGAATATGGTCAGAGTCAGATGGTGTGGTAGATTTTTTTCAGAGAGATACAGCCTGCCCTGTACAAGAGGCAACGAAAACCGATATGCTTTATTTTCAGAGTAAATGAGATCAGTAGAAATGTACTTTATTCTGAAAAGGGAATAATAATTTAAATTAATGTGATAAACATTATTCTAGTAAGTATTAGTGTCCACCCCTGGGAGGCTGGACTCCCTTGGCTATGCTGCAGACTGATTCGTTTTCTCCTCTAAGAAAAATAGTTCAACTATTTAAGAAAAGGAAAAAAAAAATTAATAATAATAGTATAAAAACAACACCTCAAATGTACTTATTTCCATTTTGTTATCGAGCCCTCGCTGCCTCATTGATTTATGATCACGAATGCCGTCCAAGTCTTAGTCTCATATCAGTGTGATTTTTGTTAACTTGCTAAAATGTAGCAGTCAAATGATAAGATATTTTTTTTTTAACTTTGCACTGAAAATGGTTCAGCTTAAAGTGAGTCTTAATGCTGGCTGCAGCCACTGTGCACCACACAAATCTGTTCAACAGATTTGCCATAACGCTGCAGGATCTGAACGGGATGTTCCCTGAAATGCCTTTCTTTCTCCTCCTGCACCAGCTGAGCCTCGGCAGCAATGAGTGAGTAAGTTGTCATGCAGGAAACACTGCTGGCTGTAGTAGTCAGCAGCAAGGAATGGGGTGGAACAAGTGCCCCCACAGGTGATCTAATGACAAGGTAAGCAAGGAGAGGTGATGAGGAGAAAAGGGGGAGTGAAAATACGCCACTGGTATGGGGCAGATGTAAATAAAAATGGGGAGGAGGTCAGGGCAGGTGGGCAGAAGGACTCAGAAGAGCTGTGGTGGCTGGAGCACGTTCTTCTTGACACACAGACAACCTTTCAATAGTCTTCACCTGTCTTTTTAAACAAAGCATCTGTCTTTTTCATATTTTCTGTTACAGGCATGACTCAAACCAGCCTCAACTGACACAGCCACAAACCCATTCTTACTGTTACTGTAGGTACCTGCCTCATTTGATATCTGCCCTGTACTTCCTCAGTAATGCAGTCCTATAGATCTATTTTCCCCCCTTCTTTTAAATCTGCCACCTGGACAATCTCTTAATGCAGAGTCAGGTTCTGCAGCAATTGAGAGGAGCATCCTGTGGGAAACATGTTCAGCCCATCAAAGGCAGTTGTAGAGCTCTTGGTAGGGTGAGCTGATCCTGTACCACCAATTTTGATTCTTCTACTTCCTATCTTCTAAGAACATTTGAATTTATGGTCTTTTAAAAAGAAATTGGAAGGTAGCAAGAGATTACTGTACATTAGTAGGCTTAAATACACAGATTCCTTACACAGGCAAAAGGAGACGGGCAGAGGGAGAAAGCTTTAGGTATTTAATTTTCATTTGCCTTTGGCATAAATTCTGCTAGTAGTAACTTTATTATTCAGTAATAATACTATTTAGCTATCCAGTAGCCATTCTTACAACTGTTAGACCACAAAGGTCACACATATTCAGAATTCCAGGACTAAGAGAGCTTTAATCCTTAGTAACAATTTTTTTCTGGCTGCTTATCTAGTAATTCCAGCTCTAAATGAACCATATATGCTCATTTTGAAGAAACTTTGAAGACGAGAAGTTGTTTACCATAACAGAGAAACAATTTTATAGGCCATCACAGACTTCGATTGATCATGTAGAAGCCGGAAAAGTCAAAAACAAAAAAGCAAAGGCAACACTTACTATGCAGCAGCTGCTTATTGGTTTTCATTTCTTTACTCTCCAGTAGATGGCAATCCAGTACTTGGCCAATAAAACAGTCATGTGAAGAGCCTTCTCTATATACAAGTCCATGGGGGCTTTAGTTATATATTCTAAGTGCAAATGCGGACTGCGAACATTATCCAAGTGAATCATTTGACTGGTGTTTTATTATAGCACTGGCCAGCACGAGGCAACGCCAAAACAAATAAGACTTGAGAAGTGTGTGTGGAAATGGCAGTGCCTTTCAGCAAAGGGGAAGATTTTTATGTCTTTAAAGGCTGTTGGTTGTTTAAGTGAAGACAGTCTCTTACACTGATGCCTTTAGAAGACTTGGGAGGTAAAAATGTAAGTTTTGGTGTCTACTCGTTTGGAATTTTACTCGCTTTTGAAGTGCTGCAAAACCATTTCTCCTGCTTAAGAAAAAAATTGCATAGAACTTTCTGAATCCTCTCCCTTCTGTTTGACCTTCTCTCCAGACGGTGGCTGAGTGCCATACAAGTGTCTGTACCTCCTCTGCTTATTTACATTGAAATGTAATGGCTCCAGGGTAATTTCTGGGATCATCAGTGTAAGATCAGACCCACAGAACACATCAGATCTGGCGTGGACCCTGCCTCAGTTGATAGCCCAGCTATTCACCTATTCCACCTTTTCCAGCTGCTCAGGTCACCAGAGCCTTCAGCAGAGTTTGGGGTGAGTGAGTGGGGCTATTTCCCTCCAGAGCAGGGAGCCGGGGGAGGTACAGATTTAGGGGTGCCAAAAGTGGGGTCAGAGGGTTTGGCACCAGCTTTGTGTTGCCTGATGCAGTGATGGATGAAGTGCTCCTCATCATCCCACAGCTGTGTCTCACTGAAGGGCTGTCCAGGCAGGAAAAGCTGCAGTCCAACTAGGTTACCTGGAGAGAGGTAGGGCACGTCCTTCTGTGACAAAGGGTGACAAGTCAGTAAACAACAAAGTGAAGGGAAGGCAGCAAATCAATAGAGATACAAGTATATTTTGCTAATATGAAATAACCTTTCCCGTCTCTAAGTGCTCATAGGTTTTCTTCATCGTTTTATTCATACATTTCTTTTGAAGCTGTGAGATTTCTAGAAGTATGGATTTATAGAGGTAAAAATGGCCTTTTGTCAAATATTTGACCCTGCTGTAAGGGAGATGAAAGCAGCAGCGCTTTCAGAACAGCTTGCAATTTCAGAGCCTTGTAGCAACATCAGTTACTGTTTGTATTCCACTTTGGATCAAAGAGGAGCTGGAAGCGAGCTTCAGGTTTGCATGGGCTGCAGATAATGGGCACCAAGTGGAGGAGTTTCTTTGCAAACATGGCTCATAGATGCTCACACTGTTTTTTGGCTAATTGGCTCATTAGCAACAAGTGTGGGGTTGCTGATTTGGTGTGTTGTTATTATTTGGATTCTGCTTGGTTGTTTTTTAAAAAGCCCTTGGGTTTTAGAGGTAGTTAACGCAACGGTGATGACAAACCTCATCACTGCTGTAACTTTATCAGGCAAGCCAGTGAGAAGAAACTATATGTCTGGGAAAACTAACAATCTATTTTATGTTCCCACTGCTCTGTGTGAGAAAGGATGAATCAGATGCTGTTGTGATTTGGAGTTAGCAACAGCCTGCTCGGAACAACATGGGAACAGAGAACAGTGGTCAATGCTGAGCGCCTGATGTCTCGCCTTGATCAGGAGTAATTGTCCTGAGCCATGAGATGCCTGTTCTGGGGGAAAACAGCATGTAGTTCCCATAAGCGTTTAGACATAAATGAGAACTTTTTTCTTTTCCTTCAATGCTTTCTATATATTTAGGTAGTTCCTCTTTGAAAAACATCTTCTTAAACTAACCCATTAAATTTCACTGAATTTCACTGAATTTTTAGAGTTGGAAGGGACCGTAGAGATCATCTAGTCCAACTCCCCTGCTAAAGCAGGACCACCCAGAGCTTGTCAGAGCACATCACTCAGGACTGCATCCAGGCGGGTCTTGAAAATCTCCAAAGAAGGGGACTCCACAACCTCCCTGGGCAGCCTGTTCCAGGGCTCTGTCACCCTCACCATGAAAAAGTTCTTCCTCACATTCAAGTGGAACCCTTTATGTTCCAACTTGTGCCCATTGCCCCTTGTCCTCTCACTGGCAACTACTGAAAAGAGTCTGGTTCCCTCCTCCCTCAGCCCGCCCTTGAGATACTTGTAGGCATTAATAAGGTCTCCCCTCAGCCTTCTCTTCTCCAGACTGAAGAGTCCCAGCTCTTTCAGCCTCTCCTTATAAGGGAGATGCTCCAGTCCTTGAATCATCTTTGTAGCCCTACACTGGACTCTTTCCAGTAGTTCCCTGTCCCTCTTGAACTGGGGAGCCCAGAACTGGACACAGTATTCCGGTTGTGGCCTCACCAGTGCAGAGTAGAGGGGCAGAATGACCTCCCTTGACCTGCTGGCCACACTCTTCCCTATGCATGGCACAGCCTTGTCTAATACAGACCAAATATACATCTGAGAACGCGAGATCTCCGTGTTCTAATAAGGTAAAAATGCTGCTCTTATTTTTATTGACAGCCATCAGTTTTCCACTACTTTCTTCATCCAGCCCTTCCTTCTTTTCCTCCTCTCACTCCCAGTAATCCTCTCTACTGCCTCAGCTGCTCCGTGAGCCGATTGATCCATTTCCTTCCTCCCTGTGCCCCTAACGCAGCCAGAGCAAACACATGCCAGGAACATTCCCAAGCCCTTTTTTGGCTGGGCTGCTCAGGAGCACCGTGACAAGCAGCAGGGAAGAAGAGAGGTGCAGCCCATAAATGTTATTCCCACAGCGCAGGCAGGATGGACAGAGGTAAGGAACGCTATTGGGGATGGCATTAGAAATAACAGAAAGCAAATAACAGGAATCAAATGTTTCCCACTCTGGCACTGCACAAACCTTGCACGAGCCTCAGGGTGCAACCTGACAGACCTCTGCAGTTTGTTCTAAATAGGATTTATCTAGATTTACTTCACTTATATCATGAAGATGGCATCTGTGGGATCTTACTGTTATCCACCATGCCTTCCTGCTCTCCTGAGCCTCTCATTGCCTGTGCCTCAGGACCCAACGCTCCAGGTAAAAGCAACATTACTCAGAATTAAAGAGTGCATCTGGCCTGGATGCTTCTCTCAATTCCCCCATTGAACTGAATTTCTCTTCCCCAAATAGCATTTTGGCTTCACAGAACTCTACACAAGTGCCCAGCAAAGTAGACCCACCTGGAAAAACGAGGAGAAACAGTCACCAGCTTGGAGGGCCTCTGGCAGGTTGGTTTGTCTTCGCACCTCTGTTTCCCACTCAATTGTGGGGTTTTTGTAAGGCCCTGACGAGGTATTCACCAAATGAGCGTGGTGTTGGCTACATTTTCCCCGTGACACTTTCCATGGCATCTGTGGGATCTTACTGTTATCCACCGTGCTTTCCTGCTCTCCTGGGCCTCTCGTTGCCTGTGCCTCAGGACCCAATGCTCCAGGTAAAAGCAACTTTACTCAGAATTAAAGAGTGCGTCTGGCCTGGATGCTTCTCTCAATTCCCCCATTGAACTGAATTTCTCTTCCCCAAATAGCATTTTGGCTTCACAGAACTCTACATAAGTGCCCAGCAAAGTAGACCCACCTGGAAAAACAAGGAGAAATAGTCACCAGCTTGGAGGGCCTCTGGCAGGTTGGTTTGTCTTCGCACCTCTGTTTCCCACTCGATTGTGGGGTTTCTGTAAGGCCCTGACGAGGTATTCACCAAATGAGCGTGGTGTTGGCTGCATTTTCCCCGTGACACTTTCCACCCCTGGTGCTGCTTGCACAAGGGATCACGGAGCTACTTTTGTTCGTGCACACACTGAAGTGAGCACCCAACAATGAGCCGGAGACCAGAACTGGACAAAATCTTGGCTTTGGTCTTCTCACAGGCCGAACAACTAACACGGCATAGGATGCAGTAGGATGCAGCTTGCAAAGGCACAAGGAGTGAGGCTGAACCTCGGCCTACTGTTGAGGCAGACAAGCACAGACAAATGTGTTTCTTTTATGTCTTCCCGGGCACGAACCACCTATGGTTGGGAAGCTTTGCCTGCAAAGTCAAACACTGGGTGTTGCAGATGCTTGTCTGCTCCAGGGGAGATGTATCTCCACGCTGACAGGTGTTGCACAGGAGCTTGGGCCATTGCTTTCAATTTCAACTTTCATAAATACTCACAGACTCAGGTAGAAGCTGCCGTCTGCTCCAGGGGAGATGTATCTCCACGCTGACAGGTGTTGCACAGGAGCTCGGGCCATTGCTTTCAATTTCAACTTGCATAAATACTCACAGACTCAGGCAGAAGCTGCCCATATTCCTGAAGAAAGACACAACTGGACAAATTGCAAAAATACATACAAAAGAAAGAAAAAAAAGTAAGTTTTGGAGCACCTTGCAGAGGTTTTGCTGTGTGCCAAAAAGGCAAATTTCTGCCTCACGCTCACATGTATGTTGGAAAGCAGCCTGAAACCCTCTCCTGCTTTGCCATCAGGTTGCGGTGGAGAAAACTGAGGAGGCAGCAATGGGTCCCAAGGCATGTTCCAAATCCAGCCCTTGGGGGATAAATAAAGTCTCTCTCGAAGGGAAGTCGCTTAATGAATTGAGAGAGAGCCTCTCATCTCCTATCTAATTTCGTTAGATGACTTTATTAAGCGCCTAAGTGCTTATTTGTGCAATTGAATTAATCTAAGCCATTTTTCTGCTCCTCGGAAACTGCACTGCTCCAAATCCAAAGCAGCACCTTCTATGATGCTCACATTTTGATGCTGGGAGGCAAGGGCAGCTCACACCGCTCCATAGCGGCAGGAGACCCGGAGGGGAGAGCAGGTGGGAGAGGAGCAGTTCTGCTCCTCACGATCCGCAAACATGGCTCTTCCTCAGGCAGCAGCTCCTGGGGATGGCAGGTAATCCAGTGCTGCTAAAAGAGAACAGGAAGGTGTACAGGGTTGTGCCTGTGGTTTCAATGGGCTCAGCAGCATCACTGGTTGGACCTTGGCGAGTGAGAGACAGGTTATAGTAACACGGCTAGTCCTGCACTGGAACGGCCCACCGTACGGTCGAGGTGGCATGGTGTCTTGTTCTTCATCAGTGTTCAGCTTGGGAGAGAGGCATTTCGGTTCCACCCTTCGAGGCAGAGGGCTGGCGGTGGGGTTTTTGTTTGGCTGACTGCAAATGAGCCACTTGAATCCAAACTTTAAAAGTGAATGTTAGCAGCGTTAGGTAACGGCTTACCCATGCTTCAGTAAAACACCAAAATTGTAACTCCCATTCTTAGTAGTTGGTGAGTACACACTCCGTATCACAGGAGTCAGGGGAGCCAAAGAGCAAAAGAAATAGTAGCAGATTGAGAATCTAACTCTCAAGTGTGTCCCCTTAAGGCAGGATTTGTGGACATAAACACAGGTCTTGTTTTTGCAAACTTGCACAGCTGTATATGCATTCTGTAGCTAAATGGAGAACTAGAGAGGCTTTCAGAATACCACATGCCAACACAATGAATGTAGAACTTGCCAGGGATGCAAAGCGCTCTGCCGACCTGGGATGGGATGCGATCCGCTTCGGAAGAGCCAAGCCTAGAACCTCCAAGCCTATGCAGGACTTGTCTCGGAGATGGTGAAGTTAAAAGGCTGGATTCAATAAACAACAAAGATCTTTGAAGTGCAAAATTGTGATCCCAACTCACCTTTCTCTCCTACTCAAACCTGTCTGGTCTTGGAAGCAACCAATCCCACCAGGAGTCTTTCTATTTGACTGTAGGCACCCAAAGTTTTTATGAACTCCAACCACAGCCGCCTCAGCAACAAGGTTGTCTTGAAATAAGACCTATAGCTTTGTTCTACTCTGACTCTTTTGGGAAGCATTATATTTCCATAAATGTCCTGACAAGTTTTTAAAGTGGTTTAGGTTTATTTTTTTTTTCTTGGTGTAGAATATTGTAAGTTCATTTACACATGTAAAATCTCTTTTCCTGCATTGAGCCAGGCACAAACCCACTGGAAAGGACAGTATTTCAGTAATACCAGGGCCCTGGGGTCAGGGCTTGAACATCGCCAGGACACTTACATCTAAGCAGAAGCACTTACATCAGGCAGAAGGTCAGCATAAACCCGTCGTGTTGCAGAACTGGAGGACAGAAATAATGATGTAATGAGCCGGAGACCAGAACTGGACAAAACCTTGGCTTTGGTCTTCTCACAGGCCGAACAACTAACACGGCATAGGATGCAGTAGGATGCAGCTTGCAAAGGCACAAGGAGTGAGGCTGAACCTCGGCCTACTGTTGAGGCAGACAAGCACAGACAAATGTGTTTCTTTTATGTCTTCCCGGGCACGAACCACCTATGGTTGGGAAGCTTTGCCTGCAAAGTCAAACACTGGGTGTTGCAGACGCTTGTCTGCTCCAGGGGAGATGTATCTCCACGCTGACAGGTGTTGCACAGGAGCTCGGGCCATTGCTTTCAATTTCAACTTGCATAAATACTCACAGACTCAGGCAGAAGCTGCCCATATTCCTGAAGAAAGACACAACTGGACAAATTGCAAAAATACATACAAAAGAAAGAAAAAAAAGTAAGTTTTGGAGCACCTTGCAGAGGTTTTGCTGTGTGCCAAAAAGGCAAATTTCTGCCTCACGCTCACATGTATGTTGGAAAGCAGCCTGAAACCCTCTCCTGCTTTGCCATCAGGTTGCGGTGGAGAAAACTGAGGAGGCAGCAATGGGTCCCAAGGCATGTTCCAAATCCAGCCCTTGGGGGATAAATAAAGTCTCTCTCGAAGGGAAGTGGCTTAATGAATTGAGAGCGAGCCTCTCATCTCCTATCTAATTTCGTTAGATGACTTTATTAAGCGCCTAAGTGCTTATTTGTGCAATTGAATTAATCTAAGCCATTTTTCTGCTCCTCGGAAACTGCACTGCTCCAAATCCAAAGCAGCACCTTCTATGATGCTCACATTTCCATGCTGGGAGGCAAGGGCAGCCTGCGCTGCTCCATAGCGGCAGGAGACCCGGAGGGGAGAGCAGGTGGGAGAAGAGCAGTTCTGCTCCTCACGATCCGCAAACACGGCTCTTCCTCAGGCAGCAGCTCCTGGGGATGGCAGGTAATCCAGTGCTGCTAAAAGAGAACAGGAAGGTGTACAGGGTTGTGCCTGTGGTTTCAATGGGCTCAGCAGCATCACTGGTTGGACCTTGGCGAGTGAGAGACAGGTTATAGTAACACGGCTAGTCCTGCACTGGAACGGCCCACCGTACGGTCGAGGTGGCATGGTGTCTTGTTCTTCATCAGTGTTCAGCTTGGGAGAGAGGCATTTCGGTTCCACCCTTCGAGGCAGAGGGCTGGCGGTGGGGTTTTTGTTTGGCTGACTGCAAATGAGCCACTTGAATCCAAACTTTAAAAGTGAATGTTAGCAGCGTTAGGTAACGGCCAGCACCTTCTATGATGCTCACATTTTGATGCTGGGAGGCAAGGGCAGCTCACACCGCTCCATAGCGGCAGGAGACCCGGAGGGGAGAGCAGGTGGGAGAGGAGCAGTTCTGCTCCTCACGATCCGCAAACACGGCTCTTCCTCAGGCAGCAGCTCCTGGGGATGGCAGGTAATCCAGTGCTGCTAAACGAGAGCAGGAAGGTGTACAGGGTTTGCCTGTGGTTTCAGCGTGCTCAGCAGCATCACTGGTTGGACCCTGGGGAGTGAGAGACAGGTTATAGTAACACGGCTAGTCCTGCACAGGAAGGGCCCACCATATGGTCGAGGTGGCATGGTGTCTTCTCCTTCATCAGCGTTCAGCTTGGGAGAGAGACATTTCGGTTCCACCCTTTGAGGCAGAGGGCTGGTGGTGGGGTTTTTGTTTGGCTGACTGCAAATGAGCCACTTGAATCCAAACTTTAAAAGTGAATGTTAGCAGCGTTAGGTAACGGCTTACCCATGCTTCAGTAAAACACCAAAATGGTAACTCCCATTCTTAGTAGCTGGTGAGTACACACTCGGTATCACAGGAGTCAGTGGAGCCAAAGAGCAAAAGAAATAGTAGCAGATTGAGAATCTAACTCTCAAGTGTGTCCCCTTAAGGCAGGATTTGTGGACATAAACACAGGTCTTGTTTTTGCAAACTTGCACAGCTGTATATGCATTCTGTAGCTAAATGGAGAACTAGAGAGGCTTTCAGAATACCACATGCCAACACAATGAATGTAGAACTTGCCAGGGATGCAAAGCGCTCTGCCGACCTGGGATGGGATGCGATCCGCTTCGGAAGAGCCAAGCCTAGAACCTCCAAGCCTATGCAGGACTTGTCTCGGAGATGGTGAAGTTAAAAGGCTGGATTCAATAAACAACAAAGATCTTTGAAGTGCAAAATTGTGATCCCAACTCACCTTTCTCTCCTACTCAAACCTGTCTGGTCTTGGAAGCAACCAATCCCACCAGGAGTCTTTCTATTTGACTGTAGGCACCCAAAGTTTTTATGAACTCCAACCACAGCCGCCTCAGCAACAAGGTTGTCTTGAAATAAGACCTATAGCTTTGTTCTACTCTGACTCTTTTGGGAAGCATTATATTTCCATAAATGTCCTGACAAGTTTTTAAAGTGGTTTAGGTTTATTTTTTTTTTCTTGGTGTAGAATATTGTAAGTTCATTTACACATGTAAAATCTCTTTTCCTGCATTGAGCCAGGCACAAACCCACTGGAAAGGACAGTATTTCAGTAATACCAGGGCCCTGGGGTCAGGGCTTGAACATCGCCAGGACACTTACATCTAAGCAGAAGCACTTACATCAGGCAGAAGGTCAGCATAAACCCGTCGTGTTGCAGAACTGGAGGACAGAAATAATGATGTCCATTCATGCAATGATGGCAGTACCTGTAAAAGGGCAAGCTTAAGAGCTAATAAGACTTTTGCTTTATATTACTCCCTGAACATTAAATGATTAACCTTTAGTAGTCTCATGAAGTAGCTCTGGTGGTACAGGTAACGCTGCATTCACAGCTTTTAGGTCTCCATGGGCTTACATGGAGAACCTTCTGCTCAGGCATAAGGCTTCTTTTTATAAGTATTGGTAGCAAGGATTTTAACACGTTTCTCCCAGGTCTCTTTTTCTGCTGCAAACACTCTACAGTGGAGAGAAAACTCTTTGACTAAGGACGGGTATGTGTGTGGGGGGATGGTGCCTGGTTTTGGCACGGCTGTGGTGGTTAGCACACGTTTGGACCAAACGCACCAGCAAAACGCCGAGAGCCATAGACAGGGGCTTTGTGTTTCAGCTGGACCACGGCAGCCTTGGAAGGGAAGCAACGCTCCTTCCAGCTGCAGAAATGGCAAGCGCTCGGGCTTTTCATGTTGTGCAGTGTTTGTTTTGTTTTTATTTCTGTTTTGTTACTTGAGAGACTCTTGGAAACAGCCGGCGTTGGAGCCAGCTGCGGCCCCCAGGGACGGGCTGAGGGCTGTCCTCCAGCCAGCAGAGCAGTGCCCTCTGCCGCACACGCACAGCAGCGGCCCGGTCCTCAGCTGAACCGGGAGATATTAATAGAAGAAAAAAATTAAAAAGTTCACATGGGACACGCTACCTCATTCCCACGAACCGTTTGCCACGTCGTACAGTTCTGATGGGAGCGTTGCCTGAGGGGAACCGGAGATTCAGCTGTCGGGACCCAACCCAAACGATAGATTATTTTTTTTTTTGCTTTTCTTTATGTCATTTCCAAAGTTAAGCTTCTGGTTAACGAAAGCCAATGCAGGCACACAGTCCACCCTCCTTACTTAGGGCTACATCCACAAAGGATTAACCTCCAGCTACGGTGCACTGCCGCCATGTGGACCTGCCAGCACTCTGTTAGGTAGACAAGCATACCCATTAATTACACAGCAAATTTGACTAGACCAACCAATGCAACACGAAGCAAGAAGTCACTCAAGTGAACCAGAAGGAAGCACCAAGAGGGTCATGTCCTAAGGCTCCTGTGCCCTAGAACCTGGACATTGTCATCTTATTACAGACTGCAGAGATTACCTGACGGCTCAGGAGTCACAGCCACCCTCTCCAGAATGAGGAGAGAATCTCGCCAGCCCAACGAAGAGGAGCTGCATTTGAAAAGCAGGTTTGAAATCCCTTCTTGCAGGCAAGAGCTGTAACTACAACTCCAGAGCATTATGCTCGTATACTCTTTCTCTGGTTCCACCAACTTTTAATCATTCTGTTGCAAAGAAGAAAAGCTCCAAGGGGAGACCTGGGAGACCTCTCGCACGCATCTCCCTGAGCCCAGCAGCTGGACGTTCATGGGATGTAAGAGACAAAGTTTGGACAGTGAGGATTCATATCCCATGCCATCACATTTTGGTATGTGTGTGGGGGGATGGTGCCTGGTTTTGGCACGGCTGTGGTGGTTAGCACACGTTTGGACCAAACGCACCAGCAAAACGCCGAGAGCCATAGACAGGGGCTTTGTGTTTCAGCTGGACCACGGCAGCCTTGGAAGGGAAGCAACGCTCCTTCCAGCTGCAGAAATGGCAAGCGCTCGGGCTTTTCATGTTGTGCAGTGTTTGTTTTGTTTTTATTTCTGTTTTGTTACTTGAGAGACTCTTGGAAACAGCCGGCGTTGGAGCCAGCTGCGGCCCCCAGGGACGGGCTGAGGGCTGTCCTCCAGCCAGCAGAGCAGTGCCCTCTGCCGCACACGCACAGCAGCGGCCCGGTCCTCAGCTGAACCGGGAGATATTAATAGAAGAAAAAAATTAAAAAGTTCACATGGGACACGCTACCTCATTCCCACGAACCGTTTGCCACGTCGTACAGTTCTGATGGGAGCGTTGCCTGAGGGGAACCGGAGATTCAGCTGTCGGGACCCAACCCAAACGATAGATTATTTTTTTTTTTGCTTTTCTTTATGTCATTTCCAAAGTTAAGCTTCTGGTTAACGAAAGCCAATGCAGGCACACAGTCCACCCTCCTTACTTAGGGCTACATCCACAAAGGATTAACCTCCAGCTACGGTGCACTGCCGCCATGTGGACCTGCCAGCACTCTGTTAGGTAGACAAGCATACCCATTAATTACACAGCAAATTTGACTAGACCAACCAATGCAACACGAAGCAAGAAGTCACTCAAGTGAACCAGAAGGAAGCACCAAGAGGGTCATGTCCTAAGGCTCCTGTGCCCTAGAACCTGGACATTGTCATCTTATTACAGACTGCAGAGATTACCTGACGGCTCAGGAGTCACAGCCACCCTCTCCAGAATGAGGAGAGAATCTCGCCAGCCCAACGAAGAGGAGCTGCATTTGAAAAGCAGGTTTGAAATCCCTTCTTGCAGGCAAGAGCTGTAACTACAACTCCAGAGCATTATGCTCGTATACTCTTTCTCTGGTTCCACCAACTTTTAATCATTCTGTTGCAAAGAAGAAAAGCTCCAAGGGGAGACCTGGGAGACCTCTCGCACGCATCTCCCTGAGCCCAGCAGCTGGACGTTCATGGGATGTAAGAGACAAAGTTTGGACAGTGAGGATTCATATCCCATGCCATCACATTTTGAGGGCTGCTTCAAGTCCTGCATTGTCAGGGCTTTAAATCTCTTTATTTTTTAACCTTTTTTCTCCTGCTGTAGGTAGGTGTTGAGAGTGCTTACAAGGTGAACTACTACTGGACAAGCTGGAGACTGCCACCAGACCAATAAAGAGAAGATCTGTTAGCTACATTAAAAACAACCAAAAAAAGAGAGAGACCAAGGAAATTTATTTACTTTTTATCTATGAACAGTATGACATATAATTATAGACAAGTTTTGATACACAGGAAAACCCTTTTGTCAACCATTTTTTTTGCTAAATGAAACAGCACAATAATCTTTACACATTCATATTTTGTTTTTTCTTTTTTTTTTCTTTACAATACACAGCTTTCTTGGGTTGAAGCAAACTGCAGGACATATTGAGTACTGGTATATTACAGCTACTTACATCATTTAAGAACAGCAAATGGAGAAAAATAAGTTATTTAAATATTGATTTCATATACAGAAAGTGCAACTTTGTTAGTTGTTACATAACTTGCTTGACAGTTTTGATTCCCCAGAGGGTGTCAATTAAAGATAAAAGTATCTTGGACCAAAAGTATTATTTATTCTAAAAATAATACAGTACAACTGCACAGCTGTGACTTGGTGAATCGACCACTATTGCTGCTCTTAGAGATGATGGCCTGTCTGAATAATGCAATGTTTAATGCTTCGGATCACGCTCCCAGTCTGCATTCAAAGCCAGGCCCCTAAGGGAGCAGAGGGAACTCCGGGTGTCGCTGCCACCTGGGGAGTAACAGGGGGTTATGGATCGAAGCCTAGGGTTACCCTGGCATTCAGTAATATTATGGGCTTGCTGCTTCTATTGCTAAATAGCTGATTTGAGTTACAACGGTACAATGGATAGATACTTAACATCATTAGCCTGAGCAGAGCAGATTAGGATTCCAGCAGCAGGTTTCTTTCGTGCTTCCCAAGAGTTAACGAGCGAACTTTTGCGTAGAGCACCGAATGGTTGCAAGAGAATGAATGTAAGATGTTATGGCTCTCACACCGCACCGCCTCACCTGCTCGGGGAACGCCACAGGCCACTGGAACCACAGCAGGGAAGCTCAAACGCTGGGAAGCTTAAGGCTTTTTCAGATTAAAATATAAACTAAAATCGTAATTCAAGTAAGACCACAGAGCACAGTCTTAAAAACAAAAACAAAGCAATTATTAAAACTCACAAATCTCAAACTACTCACTCTAGTCCTGATGGGTGTGATTTTGGTTTCCCTGGGCTACGTAAGCATTCAAAAATTATGGATTTACAAACAGTTTTTGGCACACAGGTTCAGCTTATTCCCCTTATTCTCCTGTTAGGGAGGGGAAAGCAGTTAACACGGAAGCGCTTTATTATGTGACTTGCCTTCCCTCCAACACAAGGAAATTTGTTTCCTTTATTTTATTGCATATAGCCAGCTTGGACTTTTTCCTCGCTCCAATGTAGCTGCTGCCTACTTACTTCTACTCAGTTCTGGCCCCTGCCAGCAATCCCAGGAAGTCTCGATACTCTTTCCATCTCCTGCTTACCGAGAGTCACCATGTAAGCCTCAGAGAGGAACAACATCAAATCATCATTATTAAAAAGACACTTAGGGTTTTTTTTTTTTTTTTCTCTTTTTAGAGATTCACCAGCTGTGCAAAACACCTATGCTGTATGTTTCCTGATGCTGTCATATTAGAACGTGCTGATTACCCACACACCAAGGAGAACACTACAGAAACAGATCCAGAGGAGCTTTGCCTCAGAATAATTTCAAGTTCCATCAGTGACTTAGTTGCCTTCACATGACGGTACCTAACATTTATCAATTCTACCAGGAGCCAAATTAATTATCATCTGTAGGAAAATGCATAGCTCACCTGCCTTAAAACATGGATGTCAAAGGACCATATATAGTAAAGAATCATGCAGTAACCACAATTTTTCTTTCATTCATCAATCTGAGAGCAATTTATCAGGAAAAGTGTCATTAGCTCGATATGAGGCTGGGATAACTGAGGCACCAAACAGCGAAGTGCCTTGTCTGGTTTTATACAGTGAGGTGATGTCAGAACTGACACTGGAAACAGCCACACGTCCTGGCCTGTGCCCAGGTTTCTACGCTATCTCCCTTCACCTGCCAGAGAAAGCTTGCTCTGTCTTCCATGGAGCATTTGCGCTACAAGAAGCTGAAGGACACACCATATATAGACCCCAAACAAAAAGCTAGTTATGTGCTATTCAGAATAATCTGTATTTGGTATATAAAATGTGTACCCATATAGAAAAATAAAATCTGTCATTAGCCACGTATGCGAATGGAACATTTTACATGGATTTAGGCAGAAAAATATCATTACGTCATGAAAAAATGGTTCACCACATATGCCAGAACAATGCTCTCTTCCAGTGAGAGGTAACATTAACAGCCATGAGGGAGGGATATCAACTGTGGTAAAATCACAGTATAATTAATAAGACTATATAGGATTTTTTTCACCCATGCAATGGAATTACTGAATCTGATGATGATGTCTATGGGACACAATTTGCTTTTCCGATGCATTTTATCTCCCACAAGTGAATTTTCATTTGCATTTCATTTTCATTTTTTATCTCCCACAAGTGAATTTTCATTTGCAGAAACCCACCGTTTGGAATCGATCTGGTCAGGATACCAAGTCAAAGCTGCAGCATAATGATTGACAATATAACACAGTACACAGAATATGATTAAATGAAAAGCAGTTACATATATACAAGGCAGTATATCTTGGAACAGTTTAGTAACGACAGTAAATGCAGACTGTAGTGAACAAGAAGTTAGCCTGACAACCGAAACCTAGCAGAACCCTGCATTTGTAAAAGCATCTCTACAACACAGAAGGTGTTATGATGAGGCATTTTAAAGAAGCTACTTCAGCTGGAAATCACCCTAAGTGCAGCTTAAGGGTGACAGCTTGAAACAAGGCTCGGGAAACATGAATATGGGTAAGTGAACACTAGGTAACTGCTTCAAAGCTTATTTTAAGGCAAATAAAAAGCTGATTGCTAGAAAGCAGTTATAAAAATGACCTCAGCTCTGTACAAATAAAAAGAAGCTTTCTGACTCTCCGCGGGTTAGTTGCATTGGAGTGACAGAGATGGACCATACTGAAACCTAATTCCAGTCCATTGACTTTGGCCTAGCTAAAGGCTTTGTGGTGTATGGGGACCTGTACTGAGCAGCAGCGAGGATGACCAGGAGGTTTGTGTTCAGCTCCAGACTGCTAAAATAAACAAAAGGCATCTGCCAAACAGCTGCTACTGGAATTTGCACCTTGGCTTGTACCTGGTCTTTAGGGCTGACTCCAGGTACCTGGAACCTAGATGCACAGAAGACCCCCAAACCTAATGAACTCTCCATAGAAACAGGGCTTATTACTAGCATTTTCACAAATTTGAGGAAAATGTGCATGGGTCCCTTAATTCTGTGAAGCTGTCCGATTCTCAGGCCAACCCTGTGCACTTTATGAAATAAGAATACAGGGGAGTGAGGGGGGAGGGAAGTACCACATCTGTGTTACCTGGTGGTTGCTTCTCTTCTCCTTCAGTTGCCAAAGACAGCAACAGAAACATTTCATATCCTATGAAGAAGATATCTGCCTGTCCTTGGGAGCCAGTTCCTTGATCCCTTTAGCTATGTGAAGTAATTAGAGCAATATTGGTGCAGGAAGAAGCGGTGGATTCTCGACCAGGCAATGCCACACTATGGAGCATGTTAAATTGCCTCTGGATCAAGAGGTTTGAAGAGTCTTGCCGCTGCCAGGAGCTTGCTTATGTGCCTTTCCTCTGTGATGCCAGCTTCTTGAAGGCAAGTTTGTGACAGAGAAGGCACTTTGCTCAGTGTGCTGAATCCTGCTTCCGTGAGCAGGCTGGAGTACATAGGTAGACCAATGGAAATCAGCCAGTCAGATACAGAGGTGATAAGTCCTGGGGATACAGGTTTTCGGCAAATTTCGGTGAGCCCTCCACTTGGAATCTGTACAGTATTAAAAAAGAAAAGAAAGAAAAGAACCCTTAATGTTAAACATAACTGCTTGTTTTACAGCAAGTCATCTTTTGTTTTTCCTTCCAAACTGGTCAAATTCCACAGCAGCTGTTACAACTTCTCTCATGTCACATTTGTCACTATGAGCACCGTGTGGGTTGAAAGGCAAAGATCTCTTGGCACAAGAGCAACAGCAACAATTTTGGCAATGCAGATGCAGTGGGCAGTATCCAGCTGCTTGGGTGACCATCATGTGTCATTCTAAATTAGCGTGAGATCAGTAAAAAATACCCTGTTACAAGGCTTTCCACGGTGATCCATTTAATTTCTCAGTAAGGGAAGAGAATAGCAATTTTGCCTGTTGCCTCCTCAGACAGACCAAGTTTTCATATAAAAAGCCCTGAAAGCTTTTGATGGTTTTCCCCTCCTCCTTTTGCTGAGGATGAGTGCACAATAGTATAGTTTAAGAAATGAAAAAGGAGTGTAAAACCTTTCAGATTTCACTACAGAAGCATTTAGAGCATGCCATGTTTAGTAAGCAAGTCTCTATTACCCCTGCCTGCAGTCTGCTTAGACTTTCAAGATTATTTTTCAGTCAGGAGAGAGGGCTATCCGCTCTCCTTTCAACTATTAGCTGTCCTCCTTTGGGACAGAGGGAGATACCTCTTGCCCCTGAAGTACCTCTACCTACGTTGTACCTGCTGGGTGAACACAGGGAGTGCTTCTTTACCAGGACTTTGCAGGTATCTCCCTTTGCCAGCACCCAGTCCTTCTAAAAAGCCTGCTCAAAAATAAGGAAATGCTGTTTATGGAAATACTCACTGCCATGCGATGCTGCTTCCTCAGCTGCTTTACGCGGATTTGGTCCATGTTGGTGGCAACGTCCTTTTCAGGCTGGTCTAAGTCTTCAGAGTACCTCTGTACCAAAGCCTCAGGAATGCCACAGCGACCATGCTGAATGTTCCCAGCCAGACACAAAGGAGAGAGGATAGATGAAAGGAGTGTATCAATACAGCTCAATCAATGCCAACATAAAGAGAAGTGTAGGGTGAGACAAGAAGGAGATTTCCTTGAGATTCCACTGAAATCTCAAGAAAAACTGAAAAAGCAATCCCTAAAGGGAGGACTGGACTTCAGGACTCCTTCCTTCCCCAAAAGATGTCTTAGTGACTATTATTATCAATTTAAATTTTCTTGGAAGCATAAAATCTAATCATGACTTCCTTTTTCAGCTCTACCTCCCCACCCTAGCAGAGAAAGAGACATTTCCATGCCCAGTCCCAACAAGGTACTAGCGACCCGAAAGATGAAGGTTCAGAACAAGTCTGAGATTTCTCAGTTCCCTCACCACATAAGAATTACTTTAGGCATAAGGCCTGATAGTAAAGACAAACATAGTTACAGAATGTCTAATGTCCCAATGATTTATGGTTTATCTAGGCTGGTTACTCACAAAAATACAACAGATACGATAAATTAAAGGCTATTATTGGAAAGACTAGAATAAAAACGTTGAAGCAGTGTCCTCTACTTACCTTGTCAGAGTATGGTTCTTCAGTAAGATCAATGTCTTCAGACTGCAACTTGTTTTCTATTACCATCTCCAGATCCATTCCCCTGCTACACGAGACTTTCCTCGCTGAGGCAGGACCTAGCTTTACCACGTGCTGCTGAACACTAGCAGTCTCTGGCAGCTCAGACAGCCAGGGTGGCAGGGGGCTAGGAGGGGTACCTGCCTCCTGTTCCGATGACGTCCTATGGACAGATACTCCGTGACAATCAACGGGAGTGGATGAGCTGCTCTTTTTTACTGGCAAACATGGTGCTTCTACACTTGAGTGGTTCCCACTCGCAGACATGGGAGGATGATATAATCCATTAGAAAGGCGTTCTCGGCATTTTTTGGCAGGGACAGGTGGTGGCTGAGAAGGATTTTTTGGTTGCATTCTTGCCTCATTTGTGCCTTTTTGCTCAGCTTCCAGACCTCCCTTGAGGACTGGAGCATAATCAGCCCGTGCGAGGTCATGAAAGCCTTTACTTTGTATTTCCAGAGGCGTCCTTGTTGCAAGATGCATCACTAAGGCAGGCTGAGCTTCACAGTTTTTCAGGGGGAACGGAGCAGGCTTTCCACCTGCATTCTCCATTACAGAGAAGTCCAATTCCTTAGCTCTTCCCTTCTGAGAACTAGCAGCTCCTTTACCCTGCTTAGCCATCAAGTCATCTGCCATACAGCTGCCTCCATGAGACCGAGGCGGCAGGGCAGAGCCAGTCGTCTTTTTTGCTGTATCCAGTGAATCCTGAGGAAAAGAACCTACCTCCTTGCTAGTGTCCTGTAGGTTAGTATTGGATTCTCCCTGGAGATCATCCAGAGAGTGAGATCTTGGCCATGTATCTACACCCTGTGGGCCATCCAGAGTTTCATAGCTCCGACAGACGGCAACTGGTAGACTTCTACGGTTCTTCTTCAGGCCCGTAGCAGCGGGAGGTTTGACAGAGCTCTTCAAAGCACGATGGGCACAACTCAACCGGCCTTCTTTTTCCCCTTGCTGTATAGTTTCTATCGACTTGGTCAGTGGAAGGGTAGGATAATTTGATAGCTGGTTTCTGCTGAAGTCCTTAAAGCTATGCTCACTTGCTGATTTTGAGGGCAGAAGACAGGTCCTTCGATTTTTACCTAAAAACAAATAAATCAAAATCCACCATTAAAAATAAATAATAAAAAAATCTGCAGTGTAAACAACTCAACTGATCACTCCTAAATGTCTTTGAAACAAAAGGATTTACTCTCTTTTTGTTAACTCTAAATGTACAAAAACTCAGTGCCATTTTAAGCATATGAATTTGAGTGCTTCAGCTTTATTAATAAAGAACTGGTTAGTGTGACCACAAAAGGAAAATACATTTAAAATATTAATATCCTTCCTACTCACCAATTTGCAGAGATCTGAGGTTTAGCTCATGTAAGCCTTTTTCAGTGTAGAAATATCCTACAATTAAAACTGAGACCCTATACCCATTACATGAAAACTGGTTTGACCCCACACAGAAATAACTCAAAAGCCTCATTTTTTTTTTTTTTTTTTTCTACTTTTCTAATTTGTTTAGGATATCAATAATTATGTCCACCTTCTAATGAAGTTTACTAAATTGCTCAGGAAAGATTTTTTTTTACAAAAAAGATCCCGTTTATTCATTTTAATTACAAAGTGTGCTAATAGCGTTATTTAATTTTTTTTAAATGAGCAACAAACTATTTGCAATGACAAAACCAGAGAGCAAAAAAGTATCAGAATGTCAGTTTTGCACCAGTCCCTTTGTAAAGTTACTTTTAGGGACAGCAGAGTTTTACAGAAAAAGGTCTTATACTATGAGATGGAGAAGTGTTTCAAAAGGGAGTTTAAGTGTGACTAATCTTAGTGTTATTCTCATGTCACAGTGTTTTATTGAAGTGGAAGGTCTTAGACATGTGGTATTTTATTATAACCACTTAAGACAAGATGACATGAATCTATATGAACCACATGTTCTTTGTAAGCTTTATTTTATATTTTTATGAGATATGCGCTACTGATTTTAAACAGTGAAGTCCATCAAATCTGCTTGACAGAAAAATTCTGATCAAAAGGACTAAGCTCATTAGACTATTCATTAGTATGAAATACACAGTCATTTCTCAAATACTGCATAGACTTTTTTTTATTTTATTTTTAACAAGACAGAAGTAAATTTGTCCTGAAACATCCTGAACAAGGTAACAGGGATACTTCTCCCCATGTATGTTAAGCTTTCTAAAATCAGGATAGATAGATAAAGCCCAAAATTTATTTTTCCAGTGGGGAAAACAAAACCAAAACAAACCCAAAACCCCCAAACCAACAGATTTGCCTAAATGGTATCAAAAAGTCTGTAATAATAGGCAACCAATAGCCCCCAATTAAATGACCAGTTACTTTTAGAGATCTGAGGTTTTTTCCTAACTTCATTGGAACTAGATTAATCTGGTGTAGTTTTAAGCAACAGATTCTTTCTTCTCATACAGCCTTCAAAGCTTTATCCTGAAAGCAGCTCAGTGCTTGGCTTTTGAATAATATACACTGCTCGCTTTGAATATGAATGAACCTGGTTAGCCTAAAACAGAAATAGCTTGTTTTCTCTCTTTCTCTGCTTAAAAAAGTTTAAAAAAAGAAAGTGTCCAGAAAAGTAGCAAAGAAAATGGAGGTTACATTTAAAGAGAAATAAGGAAAACATTCTCCTCAAAAAAAGTTGGTTGCGTTTAGTGGTATGCCAGCAAGGTTACTCTATCTAAAACCAAGGCATGCCTACAGGGATGAAAGCAAGCATTAGAGGAACTCCTTTCTCAGAAGCTGTATGGTTCACAGATCAGCTCAAACTAAGTATTACCATTTCTTCAAAATGCTAATAAAGACACATCAGAGATTAAGTTGGTTCCCTTGCTACTAACTTGAGTTCAGGTAGCTCGGAGCAGTAGCAGAAAGATTTCTCTGCCTGCACCTTTCCATGAGCTAAGCCCCCGGCTTCTGAAAATAACTTACAACCACATTAAAAAGACATGTAAGAAATGTTACATCCATTTTTTAGTGCCTTCAGGCATTACTGTCAATATGTAATGAGTATGGAAAGGAGTGTTCTCTTTTCATTATTCATATTTGCTAGTACACATCTGACTTGGGCAGTAATTCACAACATGGTCTGGGGCTTGCTGTCACAGCTCACCCAACAAAATCCATGTACCTTCCTTCAATCTGAAATATTGATCAGCGGTTATACTGGCTTTAGGAAAGCACACTCAGGAACCTCTACGCTGAAAGAAAATCCATGAGAAATGCTACTACTGTGCAGTATAAGCTCCTACTAAGGCCATAAGGGTATCTAGTAGACAACATTTCATTCTTTAGAAATGGGATATCTATATGTAAAGCCAGTAGCCTGGGAATGGAAAAAAAGAAGAAAGGAGGAATAGGAAAAGGAAGGGAAAAAAAAGCAAGAAAAATGAGCAAAGAAAAATTTTGGGAAAGTAACATCAAATCTTGAGTTCATTCCAGCCTTGTTCTGCAAAAAATACAAATGTGGAGAGACTTGGAGGAAGTTCAAAACATTTTGTCTATAAAATATATAACTGAACAAGCAATCTTTAAGCTCCCTGCTTCAAAATGGTTTGAAAAAAGTGCTGGGTACAATGTTGTCATTTTGTACAAAGGACAGGGGTTCAGAATGTAATTTCTCTTACATAGATTTAAGTCGAGCAAGATCAGGAGGGCAGCTGTGCTTTCTCTTTTTCTAGCTATTCCTATTCCTTCCCTCCTCCTGACTGCCAGGTGTAACTTCATTATGATTCTTAGACATTAAAAAAAAGGTAATATTTCCTGAAAGCAGACTTTTAAATATGTTTTTAAGTTGTTTTCATAAAGCGGAGAGCTATATAAACAATGTCGACAGATGTAACATTCCTTCCCTATCTCAGAAAAAAAAAACACCCAAACAAAACCAAAACCAAATAAACAAACCCTATAAGGGTTAAAGTGCATACCTAATAGGGTTTAAAACATATTTTTTTTAATGTTAGCATTTTTGATAATTCATTCTTATGATTCCCTGGTACAGTTTAGCAGCCTAATGTCTTTCACAGTGCTATCAACCACAGCAGCATCTCTGATTTAAATGTGTGCAGAAGGACACAGGTATCTGGGTGATAACCAAGACAACAAAGCTGGTCCTTGCACAAAAGAAATGGAAAGTTCATATTGTTTCCAGGTTCAGTTCCAGCTACAGACATACTTTAACTCTTTTGTTTAATGTTATGGTGCAGTTTTTGCTAGAAAAAGCACTGTCCACCTCTCATGATACTTCTTGTTACTAGAATAGAGAGAAGGAACTTTTCAATTCCCTGTCATCACCTGCCTGAGAAGAAAGGAGATTATTCTTGGGGAATATTTCCAGAGCTACAGCAACACATTTTCAGTGTTTCTCTTAGTACCTTTTTTTTTCCTATACGGAAGATCATACTCAAAACCAGAGACAGAATGCATTCAGTGGCCTATCCAGACCCTATTAACTTCACTTTGGCATTGCTTTCTCTGGCCATATTTTGAGTGCATTTCAAATAGCTCTGATGCCACCACAAAGATGATGGTGCAGTAGACAATCCCAGCCTCATTGCTTTTTTGACTGATTATGAACTAGTAGAAATGCACATGACATGAGGCAATGTGGCCACATTTCTGTTGCTTCCTTTTCTGACTAAGTAGAACTGACGACTTAAGTGCTTAGGAGGCCTGCTTGGCAGTATGGAAGTCTGGGCTTCAGTTTCTGAACAATTCAGAGAACACCCTTATCCCACCTGATAAAGCCATGGTTTGTCTGCTTCTTCAGCTCTGCACATTGCATACGCAATTCTGATCCCTTCACATCCCCTCTCTCCTTAAAAAAGCTATACAGCGCAACAATAAAAGGTTCAAAGAAGGCAGGCATGATCAGGGACATAAATGACCTGTAAGGAATAATTAACAGGCCTTCTCAGACAACAAAAGAGATGACTTGGGAGGACTATGACAGATGTTTATAACACAGACACTGTTACACATTGAGGTTCTAAGGAAGACCAGGGATGCTCATGAAGAGAAAGAGTTTCAGGAAAATGGATGAATGCCAGGAAACAGTACCCAATTTCTGAAGTCCTTAAATGATTCATTCCCCAGGAGTACCCTGGGAAGCATCAACTATGCTTGCTCTGTTGCTATCCTGTTCTCTAGCTATCTGCTTTTGGCAGTCCTGTGAGACCTAGATTTCCGATACGGTTTCCAAACGCGTCTCAGACAGACGACACTTGCACACAAAGCAAGTCCAGTAACTGCACTGTTGGCAGAAGTCCAAAGGAGAGCTTGCTTGCTCTGCCTTCTTTCAAACCAAGGACTGGACTCTATGGAGTAGTGGTCTGATCATGGATGGTCGCTTTCTGCTCTTACACTCCTCCTGCCTAGCACTGAATAGGTCACAAACTGTATGTTCCTTGCTCTCTATAAATTGGAATAAAAACATGATGCTGCTGTAAGTACATTGTGGATACCTATGAGAATACCCAAATATTTCTGCAGTGGGACCCTGAGAAGTACCTATAAAAGATACATCTATACCACTACCATAGCCCATAGCAAACCATTTTCTAGACAAATGCAATCCTGAACTGATGCCGAAAGGTACAATATCAGCCCAAACCAGGATATTATACTAGTCATCAGAATATTACCTGTGACCATTACCCAGAAAATCTGAAGACCAATTTCTTCTCAGAATGCATTTCCCCTTTTTGAAGTCCAGTTTATTATGGCTGATCTGCACCTTATGATGTTTACACTAGACAAACGATTATCCTTATTTTAACAGATGAGAATCCAAGGTGTTTCGAAAACAATATGCATGTGAACAACTATGGTCCATGAGCTTTGCAAAGAAGATGGAGCACGTTTCAGATTAACCAGCCTTGACAAAATCTCTCAATGAATCCCATACCAAATATTCTTTTCATAATGGTTTTCAAAACTAGCGCTAAATGCATTTGTGAGCAAAAACAATGCAGAAATGCAGCAAGCCGTACATGAAAAGCAATTTGAAAATAATCAGTGATATTTCACATTCTGCAAAACTCAAGATAGAAATATTAGTTTAAATGTAATAGTAAGTATCTAAGCAGACAGGCAATGACAATTGCTTTCTAGAGATTTTATTATATTGTTAAAATTAGGAAAACGTACAGGCAGCAATTTAGCCTCAGTGCTACAGCTATTATTATGATGGCACTTAGAGATAAAAAAGACAGAAAATTGTCACATGTGCCATATATTTAGCCATGATTATATTCCAGCATGCATACTGCGTGGAGATTCATCTTCAAGAAAAAATTCTCTCTGCTTTCAGGAATTCAGTATATTGCCGATTTCAGACATTCAGCTTCAAAGCAAATTGCAATTTTCTTCAATAAAGGGCTATTTCTGAGTGGCAGACCAAAAGAAAATGCGCATACTGAGAGAAAAATCTAGCTCATATTTTAAATTGGAAAAACAGCCTCTACAAGGGGTGTACAGTATCTATATTTATTCTGTTCTTGGTTTCCTGTTTATGCTGGATGTTAGCAATGAAACCAGGCAGTCTGAGGCCACGCCATGACTCAAATGCTTGGAGTGATAATGCCAAGCTCAAACCAATTTCATCTATTTTAATATTTCATCCCTAATGACAAGTTTACACCATGCCTCAAGTAAAGGATGCTCAGTCAGCACAATCACCTGATTTCTTCAGAACAGAGAGAGGAATCTCTATTATCAACTGTCCTGGTAATTTTTCATTGTATCACCTTTACCGATGCAAGATAAGGTAATGAAAATTGGTATCATACATGTTTTTTTCATAGCTTATTTCCTTGCCAACTTTTCAATTAATTTAAGTTGGTAGTGTTCATACACTAAAAAGTCCTAAATCTCTGCAGTTGGCTTCTGATTGGAGGAGAATGCAACATACAACTTAAGCAAACCCCAAAATACGGCCTACAACAGAGAACATTTTTTCTAAACAGTTTTTGTATGGGTTTAGTAGAAACCCTCCTCATCTCAGTGGAGTTCAGTGACTTCTCCATTGCCAGTGGTCCCTTAGACGTGGATTGTTGGAGCATAACCAGTGCAAGCCTCATAAGGCACGGTTGCATGAGAACATGATAGGGTGTGGAGAAGGCAGGGAATGGCAGCAAGAGTGCCTGTTGCCTTAGGACCACAAAATCAAGATAATTTGCAAATTGTGATCTGTTTCCTACCCATGCAAATAAATAAATTAGAAACAGTAGCAATGAAAACCAATGGCTCAAGACAGGAGGGAAAGAGACAGTCAGAGCAAAGGAGAAAGTCAAATATGAAGTAGCTTGTGTTAGCCAGGAACAGGAGCAGAAAGTATATGAAGTTATGTACTGAAAAAAAGGATGCAGGGATTATAAGGCTCATTGCTGTCACCATTACCATTCTCCAGGTTTTCACTGCTTTCATAGCAGCCAGAATCCCGAGGAGAGCATCCGGTTAGGCCTTGGCCTTCAATGAGAAGTTTCTCCTGAGATCCTGACTGGTCGCTGTTACCTAGAGGATGTGAGAAAACAGTGAAAAACAGGCAAACAGAAAATCTGACTGATTCCATTTCCAACACCATTATCTTGCGTGTCCAAAGCAGGCAACGAAGCTGGTGAAGGGTCTAGAGCCCAAGCCTTATGACAGGGGGAACTGGGGTTGTTTAGCTTGAAGAAAAGGAGGCTGAGGGGAGACCATATCGCTCTCTACAACTACCTGACAGGAGAGTGTAGGGAGGTGGGGGTCGGTCTCTTCTCCCAGGTAACAAGTGATAGAACAAGAGGAAATGGCCTCAAAATGAGCCAGGGGGAGTTTAGATTGGGTATTAGGACAAATTTCCTCAATGAAAGGGCTGTCAAGCATTACAACAGGCTACCCAGGGAAGTGATTGAGTCACCATCTCCGGACGTATTTAAAAGACATGGAGCTGTGGTGCTTAGGGACATGGTTTAGTGGTGGACTCGGCAGTGCTAGGTTAGCGGTTGGACTTGATGATCTTAAAGGTCTTTCCCAACCTAAACAATTCTATGATTCTCTGATCTTCACTGTTGCATTAACTGTATCGGATCACTCTTTTAGAAAAGATGGAGCATTAGGAACAGCCATCACAAATATTGGAAACATTCATCTCATTTGGTAAAAGATTAAACAACAGCCTCAGCACGAATATGGGGGAGCAGCGTGGTACATAATGGAAGCAGAATGGATTGTGTGTGTGCCTCAGCTGCCTTAGGGCCAAGTCCTGCAACTTACAACCATGGAATCTATTTAAAATGATGGTGTCAAAGTTCTTTCTAAGACTTAAAAAAAACTCCAGCACCCAAAACAAAGGCAAAAGGCGCTGAAAAGAACCAAATCAAGTAACAAAAAAAAATAATCCTAATCCTGACCTACTTTACAGAAAGGACCAAGAGGAAGGATCAGGAGTGGGTCTGGCAAAGTTAGATGCTGTCCCCTAACGAAAGGACAAGGGAGAGATTAGTGGTAAAAATTCCTTCCTTCCTTGGTTTGTGCAAAAAGCCAACACTCAAGTGTGGTCCGTGCAGACTGCATAGGCTGGATTCCAGCAATTCACCCAGAATGTTTGGTCAGAAATCATATTTTGTAAAGAAATCTGAAGCTGAAGATAGAGAAAACCAGCTTCATGATGCAAGTATACAGTTTATGTTGTTTTTTTTTTCCCCTGCCATAAAATGTCAAAAATGGCTATTCCCATTCCTATTCTCAGCACATGGAAGGTAATTATGGGGTGGAACTAAGTGCTATTGCCCCTCCCAGGTTACAGCTGTCTGGTCCGTGCTTCTCTTTCTCCTCATCTCCCTGCCTTGAAGCTACAATTTATACTTTTCAACCACCACATCACATAGTTCTTCAGGTTTTCAAACCAAAATTGAAAGGCCCTAAAAAAAATTATTACTTCAGGGAAGCGAACATTCTAAATAGGTCTGCAAATAATGAAGAGAAGCTTACATTAGGTGATGGAAAGCTATTCTGATATAAGTGAAAAGAATCTATTTCTGCAACTGCAGTTTTATTGAGGGGTAGAGGAGGACAGAGAAATGTGGATGCCTCTGGGAAATGAAATGAACAAGAAAGCTACGTGTCAGTGAAAGCTCAGGCCACACCGCACTGTCTAGAGATACTAACCACACATCTCTATATAACAGAATTAAGCATTGCCTACTTAATAAGCAGGTGTTTAAATTGCTGATATGGCAGTTTAAGCTAAAACATAGGAATTTGCACAGAAGCTGCTGAGAAAGCCCTCACGCAATCCATTCCATTGATTCTGCTTAGTGGGACACTAAACTTCTGCTGACACTTAGGGACGGAGGGGAAATTCAGTACTGTCCTAGGCTGCTGCAACTAGGTATTGAGCGCATCTCAATTCCTGTCTCAAGCTACATTTGCTTTTCAAATGGTTCTACTTTACCATGGCTACTATGTAGAAGGTAACCGAGTCTCGCTTCCTCCTGTGCAGCAAAGCCACTATCAAATCTGACTGCCGTGGCTTACTCTGCTTTCCCTCATCTTTGCAACCACTTGCCTGAGACCATCTGTGCAACGGGCAGAGTCGCACTGCCGCGCCTTCGATAGCTGGGTCACTGTCTTTCACTCTTTGCATTTGACTGATATATTTTCGCCCTTTGAAAATTGCTGTGTTGTCAAGTGCCCAACCTGAAGCTACCTGTGCAACACTGCAATTCACAGGCCAAGAATTATATGCATATTTAATTCACATTACCCTTCCCCACACTCCTCAGGGCTCTGGTCTTTTTACTTTTCCTTATCCTTGATGACCTTAATCTCTTCCTTCTAGTCTCCCAAGTTTCTTGTTTCCTGTTCTCCACACCTCAACTTCTTATTCTGAGTAGGTTACCTCAGGATTTATTCCTGAACATCAGTGTTCTAAAGGGTATGTGTTATATGCTTGACATCACTTGAATAAGATGGGTAGCTGGGCTTACATGAACAAAAAAATTCTGGCAGAATAAATGCAAGTCCTAAGTCACTCCTCAAAAATCTACATGTTGTTACACAGGATTACTCTGGAAATAACTAGATTAGGGAAAAAGATCAAAATCCTGGAACCAGTTCTCTGGTTTAAGGGGTTCACAAGGTTCTTGGCAGAGCTCTAGTAAAACTGAAAACCTCAAACATCCCACGTACTATCATACTCCTGTAGAAGTTCCACTGCTGTGAGGAGAACAGCTCTGTGCTCAGGATCTCTGATGTTCAGTTCATCCAAATCTTCTTCTTCTAAAAGCTTAAAGGTATCCAGATCTTCATAACCGTTGAACAGAAAAGTGGGCATGTGCTCCTGCATAAAAGAAAAAAAAAAGAAGAGCCGTAAGGCATCACATTTATTCAACTTATTTTGTCAATAAAGATACTGGAAGAGATTTTCACAACCAGCAGAAAAAAAGCAGTAGTTTAGCAAATGCAAACCACTGTATAACAGCAAAATTATAGGATCATAGCTTGTATAAACATTGCTCAGAGTACAGGGAGGTAGCTGTGCCAGAAGTAGAATGCTGCACATATTTTTGTATTTGGAATGCAGTGTATGAAATGGCCTGGGTAGCATGTTAGCCCAACACACAATATCACAATATGGCACAGCTCTGTACGAAGGGAGAGGTACAAAGGCTGCATGGCAGCTGTGTTTCTTTAACCCTAGGCTCTTCTGAACAGAAACGAGGTGAAAAACTTCCTCTTTCAAGAGAGGGTAACTGTTATTTTACACTTTTTGCTTGCTTTTGAAGTGTGTTAGCTAGCAGCCATACTATGCAACCAAGTACAACCTCCGAATGCATACTGCTTGCAGCCTGCAGCACTTCATCAAGCCTGGCAGTCAGTTCTGCCTGGCCTCAGCCATTTTCACTCTGCAGCCAAGACTCGATTCTGCTAAGTGATGTCACGATCCTCAGGACTATGAATCTGGTGTGCAGCTTTCAAAACTAATAACTCCAAAGGTGTGGCCCCCTTCCCAAAAGGAAAAATGACGGGTAAACAAAAAGAGAATTTGGACCTTTAAGTTGATGCGATCCAAGAGATCCTCAACTGACTTGGGCTGGGGTGGTCTGCTTTTCCGGCGTCTCCTGGTGGGCCGCTTTGGCTTCTCTTCCTCTTCATTTAACACGTCCACGTAGATAAATTTGAAAGTGCCAACTTTGTTGTTCAACAGGCCCATCCAAGTGCCCATAGGGGGTTTGCTGATAATATCAATGATGTCACCTTTCTGCAGACCAAAGAAGGTAAAAAGGCATGTAGACATGGATGATGGATATTCAAGCAAACACTGCTGCTGTGTACAAATGTCTCTAAGCTGTGCAACTATCCGAAATTGCTGCAAATAAGAACACGTTCCGTGGATACAGGCACAATCTCACATCAAATCTCCTGAGGAAACAAGGTATATGCAGAAGGAACCATGCAACAGTGTTGATTTTCCTGATGTGCTCCTGACCATAACAAAGAAATAATGCACAACTGCTTTTCTATCCTTAAAGAGATTCTCTTACGTACATCTGCTTTAGTAGGAATTAGCTGCCCTCAGAATTTTAAGTAATGAATGTAAGGAGTAAGATAGTTTGAACTGAATATGACACAATTGAAAATAATAAAAGCTGATATCCAGAAAACATTAAAGGAGGTGAGAACTCAAAGTTTGCAAAGTATTTCAATATTAACTCAAAACAAGTTATATTAACTGAAATCCCTTTAAGAAACACTATGTGTAGGCGTATTCATATTTCTTCCAAGGATTTTGAAAGGTTTTCCAATGATGGATTAATTCATTGTGGCAGAAAAAGTATTTTTCCAATCCTTCAAACAAATCCTTGCAAAATGGAAATGAATTCGTGGGACATTTTTTATTTTCCAGAAACTAAAGATGGAAATGTCTTTCTCTGGATGCGAAGAAATACTCTTACTTACATTATATAACATTCTTGTGTAATTCAAGCAAATCTTGATTCTTATCAGAGTAAGATAGGTTAGAGGGCTTAAAAACACATGTAAACTCATTAGAACACTAAGAAGTGTACAGTGCTTGTAAAGCTCTTAATTAATAATTTTGCCAAACTAAATATTTGACCCATTAAAAACAGATATAGCTGATACCTTGAGCTTCAGAGAGTCTGTATCATAAGGACTTGGAGTAAAATCAGTGTGAACCCTGGCTCTTCCACAAAAAGGTCCTCTGTAAGGAGGCTCTTCATCGTCACCATCTTCTGATTTCACGCTCTCCCTGTTGCTGGTTGAGGAATCTGTTGTGCTCACCGTCTGACCGCCTGTGTGAGAGTCATTGTGTCAGTCCACAAAAAAGAATCTCTTTGTGAAGAAGGTTCAGAAACAAACAGAAGCAAGACAGAAAATGGGTCTTTCTACAAACCATGATAATCAAAGTTAAAAGTCCTTAAATGCTGCTATTTCTTATAAACACGTGTGATGGGGAGTTAATCTTCTTTGCACTCCCGTTTTCCTAAATTTAGCTCCTCAATAGTCAACTGAGAAGTTGTTTGACTAGTGTCTCATCTATGGTAAAACACAGAAGATGTCATCTTTCTGGCAAGTTTTGCCCACAAAAAAAGCATAGTAGTGTAAGGGAGATAAGCTCTGAATCCTGCATGAGGGTTCCAGAATGCCCCTCATGTCCAGAAATTTGGTTTTATGGCAATGCTTTGCATTGGTGTTACACCAAAAAAAAAAAAAAAGGGATGATTTTCTGAACACACTTTCATTTTTTCAGAAATCAAGTTTTCTCTTCTTTTTTTTGTCCCCAATATGTTCTTGGTTTCTCTTGGCCAGTAATTCATAGTGGAACAAGTTCACACCATCTGTATTCCACTTAAGCTCTGTTTTGTACAGAGACAATCTTAGCCAGAGAGGTTTTAAGTAACACCCCTCTAACTAGCTAATGAGAAAACCTCAAGGTCTCTCTGGAGCGGGGTGGGTAGGAAGCCTATCAGGAGTGCTCAGGAGAAATCTAGTGTAAAGATGAGCCTGTTTACTACTGGCTAAAGATTGTAATTCTCATTCCAATCATTTATATTGTAATAGCAGCACCCAGCAGACCCAGCCAGAAAGCAGGATTTCACTTTTTCAGGGCTCTGTATAAATACAAAGCAAAAAAAGATTGTCTCTGCACCAACGAGCTTGCTGTTCTTTGTAATTCCTCAATGACTAACCCATCAGCCTTTCTACTTTTTAACCACTGCTTCTGCTTTGACTTTTTCTGATTCTGCTTACTGTGGAGATCTCTGCTCCCTGAAGCCACAGAAATGAAGCAAGGCAATTACAACTGAACTTACTCATTGAGCTCTGGCCGCTTAAGGAACTCCTCAGGCTCTCTACTGAGCCACCAGCTTTCAGCTTGGGTTTGTCCAGGGAGTCAGTGTCTGGCGGCGGTGACTGCGGAGAACCTGGCATGACCCCAGGGCTGGACTCCTGAAAGGGATTGAACCATTTCAGTCTGGTAAACGAACACAGGCACTGACAGCCAGCATTGTAAGAAGAAAGAAACGTTGCACAAAACTCCCAATTCAGAGGTTTTAATGACACATGATATTTTTGCCAGCAGTAACTTGCAGAACAGCTAACACCAAATTCAGCTTTCTGAATTAGGATTTTGTACAAAGATGAATACAAGTAAATCAGACAATGCACATCAGACATACAGCGATGTACATTTTCTTTTTCAGTGAATTGTTGACATCTTTGCTCTTTTACCTTGAAAAAAAAAAAAACAATTAACCAGAAAATGCAGCCTGTGCATAGTATAAGTACTCCTAAACATAAATGCACAAGTCTAAAAAAGATTTTGCTACATGTGCAATAGGTGAGGCAGCATCTCTTTTCATTTAGTCAGGCATTATAGAAAATCAAAAAAAGGTCTTTCCTAAATTGAAATTCTGTCAGGTTCTGTGAAGCACAGTTAATGCAAAGCAGTGAATACTTGTGGCCAGAATAGCTTTTGCTTGTTTTTCTGAATGCAGAAAGAGATATTGGCATATAGTTTGAGTCATGATGCCAGAAAGGTGCAAATATTCTAAAACTACTGTGCCAAAAGGTTTGAAAACAGAAGAACTGTAGCTTGCACACAGGAAGAGTTTTTGTGGAGATGTGCAGTCATAAAACTTTTAGGTGAAACCTATTATTTGAATGCTGCAGGATCATCAGAAAAAATGTCATCCCAACAATGTGACTTCAGAGGTCAAGTCAATCTTGGAGAGAGCTAGAGAGCAGAAGTATTGCTAATGCACTGGAAAGCAATTTCCCAAGGTATCCCTTTTCTTAGGCAGGCTTTGCAGAGGGGCACTGTAAGGCCAGCCAGACACCAAAGCACCTTCTTATCAATATCAAATCATGTTAGACCTTAAAATGTTTTAATTGTAGATTTAAATAACTGTAATTGTAACCCCTGGTTATGAATAAGCATGGCTACCAGTCCTCCAGGTAAGGGATTCTAACGTTGCAAAGCCGGCACAAGCCACTTGGGGGCGATGTGAGCCAGAGAGAGCTCTGCTCTCCCGCCGCCTTTCCGAGCCCTTTCAAGAGGCCAGATTGCTTTTAAACAAATGCCGAAAATTTTTTGACACTCCACCAAAGCAAGGAACTCAACATATACCAGAAGGGAAAAAGACAGCAATTGTTCCTAGGCCACTGAAATTCAAAGCCTAATTTACAGTTAATGTACTTCAGGTTTGCCTTTAAGAATAAGCTATAAAAATCTGTAATGAAAGAATAATAGGAAAATCTTCTGTGGGATGCCCCTTTCTGACTACATTGTGCGTCTGCCTTAATGGGCTGCTGCGGAGGGCAAGCTATGATGGAGAAAAGATCTCTAATAGCAGAGAGGAACTGTGTATCTGAAGTTATGCTGGGAATTTAAACTAAGGTGTAAATTGCAGATTAAATATATTACTGTGACCCTGTGTCACAGACTGGTTCCCTTAATAAATAATGAAGATAGCTAAAGAAATGGAAATAGAGAGCAAGAGATGTGTGATGCCATCAGCCACAGGCTTCTGCCCATGAGCTACCTGAATGAAAATCTGAAAATGCATTTTCATGGTTTGGCATCTATAGGAAGCCATTTCACAGTGAGGGATTTTATAAGAACACAGAAATAAGCCACACCAGATAGCCTTGTTAGAAATTTCTTCAGAGATGCCTTGAAGCATGGAAATCAATATTGATTATCACTTCTACACTATTAAGCGGATTCCACTGCAGACCTTACATACCTGCTCAGACAGAGAGCTGCTGTATTTTTTAGACATCCTTTTCTTCATGGTTTCTTTTACAGACTTCACCTTTTTGCCCAGAGATATACGGGAGGCAGAGGGTGATTTGATCACTTCCTTATAAACAAAGTCTCCTTCTTTGCCCTGCAAAATAAAACAGGGTTTAAGCCTATAAAATACAAGAGCGAGTTCCATTTGTTTCCTCGGTCAGCAGTCATCGCAGAGGTACCCAGACAGACACAGGACAGCAGCATGGTGTCCCCTTTGCTGCTCTAAATTCACTGTTGACACCTCGTGCAAACCACCGTAGCAGTCCCTGCTCCTGTACCTTACTCCCAAGGCCTGATTTGTTACCTTTAGTGCAGGTACTGTGTGTAGAGGTGGTGGGGTCTGTTAGGGTGCCTTTATCCCTTTGAGTTTCAGGTGTTTGACCTGATAGAAAACTCCATGGTTTCAGGCTAAGCCCTCCTGCCAGGACATACAACAGTAGTTGTGGCTCGTGTTGGTCAATGCTACATAGAGCTGAGCAGGAGGAAAGGTACCTCTGAGATCCTAACCAAATAGGTCTGTGTGTTTGTGTGTATATATATACATATACCCACATTTGGCTACCCAAATTTACTTTTTATTTTCAGACAGGCATTCAGTTAACGTCTCTTGATGACCATCTCTGTGGTTTTACTGTGGACTGTTTATAAAAAAAACGCCAAAAAAGCGCTACTAAATTCATCAACAAAGGTAGAAGGTTACACTTGCACAGCTATTCTTAAGACACACAACAGGGTACTGCCGAACTAAATTAGCTGGTCCATATATAGTGGATGCCAAGGGCCAGCTGCTTTGAACACATTTAACCTTTTCTAAACCAGCTTAAGATACCTGGCATTTACTCATGCCACAAGCGCACACAGAGGATGAACGTGGATGAGCTGACATTTTGCCAAATTTACTCGTATGACTCAGCCCTTACTCAGATTGCCCAGGCAGGACGTTAAACATGGTCTTTTCTTCTACAGTGTGTCAGGAACCACAGCAAGACCGCTCTGTCAGGGCTACTCCCAGCACCCTCCATTGGCAAGGATGCACAAAAATCACAACACAAAAAGGACCAAAATCTGTTTGGCCAAATTTAGGTACGTAAGATAACAGATCCTAAAACAAGTGTACACTATACTCTACATAAAAGTTTGATGTGCACGCATTATTCTAGCTAACTTATCTGTCCCACTACTGATGCTCATAGGGAAAATACAGCATCTAGATTTCACACTTCCCTTTATCAGAACCAATCTGAACAAAATGTGCCAAAGTATCTGTGTTTAAAGATAAACACTGTAAGTTTGGAAGTCAACTTTTTTACTGTGTTGAAAATTGATGAGTGAAATAACCACCCACAGTTTTGGCCAATTTAGGGATAATTTATAATGTTAAAAAAAAACAAAAACAAAAAACAAATAGAAAACCAAAACAACCCCCAAAACCCAGCTGACATAAAAAAAACCAACTATAATCACAGAATCACAGAATCTTCTAGGTTGGAAGGGACCTTAAAGATAATCTTGTCCAACCGTCAACCTAACTGACAAAAATAGTCACCCACACAACAAACAAGGAGCATCATCACTAAACCATATCTCCCAGCACCGCTGGCATATAAAATGTTTCGCAATTTAGACTTGATTTAAGTGTACAGAGAAGTTATCAGAGCCAATGCTGAAACAGAAAAGAAAAACATATATGGGGCAAAAGGAAAAAATATGCTGGCAATTTCATTTGATATAAAGTTCTGGCTTGTTTCTGTTCTGTTATTTTTGGCTGCAGACTCACCAACAGTAACACTGGGATCAACATGAGTAACATAAAATGGAATTAATTCTCAGGAGAGAAGGTTTTTTTGGTTGTGTTTTTTTTTTAAACACAAAGAGCTCTGAGATCAATTGCGCAGCACCCAGCACAATGGGATCCTGGTCTATTCCAGAGCTCTTAGATACAATGAGAAAACAAATAATAAATCTCTTGCATAATGACTTCCACCCAAATAACTTGCAAATCTTCAGCGAATGAAAATTCACCTCATCATTCCAAATAGTAAATATTTTTACGGAGAAAGTATAGTAATCATATGTTTTGCCCGGGGTGATGCTCTGAGGAAGTCAGACATAAGAATAGCCCACAGATGTGCCCCCAGATCTCCGCTTTGATCACTTGTTCCTGCCTCTTTACACATACGGTATATAAATACTTATACACACATGGATATGGGTGGATATGTTATTCTCAAAGCTAAGAAGACTGAGGTTAACGGAGATGCTCTGCTTTGTTGGATCCCCAAACTGTTATTACAGACCTAAATTACACTCCAGTCTATTATAACTCTATTGCACATTTCATTTTATGCTATTTCAAGTCTGTGCCTTCTTGACTTAAACTCACCATTTGGTCAGAACTGTTTCCAATATGAAGGGAACGATTTGTCAAGTCAAATCCTCCAAAGCTACAGGTCCTCTGCAAAAAAAAAAAAAAAAAAAAAAAAGGATGGATACAGTGATACAGTTCTATCGCAATGATTAGCTCACCCAAAACATCTGTGATTTGGAGAACACCAGTGAAAACACAAATGTCTGCAAAAATGGAAACAAACAAACAAACAAAAGGATGAGAGATTATAAATCAAGAAATCTGTTACAAAGCAATTTGAGCCATTTGCCTTTTCCAGAGACAACTCCTTGGCCTAAGGTCTGCTGCTGTTGAGTCATCTATTGCCTACTCTTCTTTTTAAAAACAAAAAAGACTTTTTGATCTGAGGAAACTGTTGATCTTATGCATCAAGTTTTCCAGCGTGCTGGCAACTCCAGCTCAGCACTCCCATCTGCCTTCATAAGTTAAGTCCACAGTAGCACTGAAACAGAGAACCACCAATATTTTAAAGCACTGAATAACCTACCTTCTGGGAATAGCTGCATAGACTCCTTTTCCACTGAAACACAGGGAAAGGCTAGAGGCCTTGTAGGGCAAGACCCTTGGCAAGAGGCAGGAAAAGCCAGCCCAGCTATCCATAGGCACCGTGCTCCCAGGGGCTCAGCAAACCCTGATTCCAGATCAGGTATTTACCATCACGCCTGTGGTGATACACAGCTCTGCTACTTCTGGGAGAAAGCATGCTGTGTTTACAGTGCCACAATCACCTAGTGGTGTGACTCGGTTTTGGCCGAATGCACAGAGGCAGTTTATCATAATCATCCTGAATTAAAAAAGAAAATCAGCGCTATGAAACAGCTTCCCCCCCAAGAGCAGAGGGCAACCAACCTCAGTACAGCTGCGTTTCCACAGCCAACCATTGTTTAACTGCGGCAGATGAGTCTCTGCTAAAGCTTTGATATCACTGGGAAAAAGACCAGACACTTAGGGGGCTGAGAGAGAATCCAGCTTTTGCTTTGAGATCCAAAAGGTAAAACCTTTGACTTTTTATTTGGCCACTGAACAACCAGCTGCACAGTACTCAAGTACCTGGCCCTGCCAGAAGTCTCACAGGGCAATCCAGGGAAATGAAAGCATGGCAGCTATAATTTACTTGCACAGCTTCAAATCCAGGCTCCGAGTGTGGGTTGCGAGTCTATTTTAAGTATTCTCCTCAGTGTTAGAGTTGAGACAAACAGGAGGCAGAAGATCAACCAGTTGCAAACCATAAATTCTTAAGGGCTGAACTACCCAAAAGCATAACTTCAAAGATACCTTAAGACTCAGGTAGGCATCAGATCAGACCTACAAAGGATTGCCCAGTCAGTGCTGTGTGTACTTGGAGTCAGGGAGGATCCCACCACCTGAGAACTACCAGTCTGCTTCAACAGTTACGAGGATGAAGCAAGCTCTATAAACTGTGCCACTTAGTAAACAATTATAACAATTAGTTCTATTAAACTAAACATTCTTCCTGCCCTGTTCAGTGCTAATCAGCATACATATTAACAGCTTTTAAAAAGTTTTCTTTTCTAGCTTTTATGTGGGGTCCTGTGTATCTGCAGTGCTGGAATGTACCCACCACAACTCTATTAGAAGTCAAAGCCAGCTTTGGGTAGACCCCACACACATAAAAAAGAGTGATGCAATGTAGAATTTTTTTCAAGTGTTCATTTGTTGGGGTTGTTGGTTTTTTTTTTGGTTTTTTTTTTTTAATAGGAAGTTTAGTACTCTTGCAGAAGCCACAAGAGTGCCTGTACTGGGTCAGATGGAAGGTCTGCGTAGCCCAGTGTTGTGTCTCCAGCGAGGGCCAGAAGTGGATGCCTAGGGGAGAATATAAGAAAAAGGCATGTGGTGATTTTTCCCTTGAGTGCTTTTTGAGCCTCGGAAAAAATAAGTAAAACCCAATGAGATTGAAAAGGGAAATGAGTGATTTTGCTTATACGTTCCCCTTTACTTTTTTCTGTGCTCCATGCAAATAAAATGTGGTCCTGCATGAAAGACACAAAGTTTATAGGTAAAATGTACGTGTTGCTTTTATTCTGCTATGTTGTTTTTGTTTTGTTTTTTTTTGTGTGGGGGGGGGCAGTGTGTGTGTGTGTGTGTTTGGTTTTTTTTCCCAGAAGGCAATGTGACTATGGCATAGCTTGTAAAAATTGTTTTTGGAAAACATTTGAGACCAACCACAAGTAATAAGATCAGTTTTTAAAGCACAGCACGTTTAGCCATGAGTAATGTCATCCTTCTGTGAAGAGTCCATTCTAACTAATCCTACAGTGTATGGCAACCCCAGCAACGAAGAGAGGACATCTGGAACTGCTCTGAGCAAACTTGTCCGTCAAACCAGCCAGAGCTTCTCCTAAAGCAGCCTTCTCAGAAAGCAAAATGTCTGTTGGTTAAAAGCTTCTGAATAAATGTACCATATTAACGATGCTTAGTGTTTCATTATGGACCTCCCCATACATTTAACACATGACTTCCACCTTCAGACTCCCGTAGCAACCCTGGCAATACTGTACCAAACAAAAAGTCTGTGGATGGGGAGAGGGATATTCAATGGAATGGCCATGCAATCAAAAGTATTATTGTTTTGGGAGAAAAGAAAAACTGATGCAATTCGAAAATTTCATGCATGTCCAGGTCACTGAAACAAATATAAATGACAAAAATGAATGGCAAGGCAAGACAGAGTGACCAGTTCCACTGAATACATAGGCATTGCAATTTCCCTGAGGTTGCAGCGAACAAACATTAAGTGTTTCTAGGAAGGAGGAGTGGCATTAGTTGAAGTTTGCCAGCTTTTTGTGGTTTCAGGAAGAAGCGTGCTGAAAAAAGCTAGTGAGAGCAGCGTGTCTCCACCATTTATCCCATTCAAAAAAGACCGGAGGAGCAGCTGACTGAGGAGCTCCTCAGCAATAATAACCAACCACTTCTCCATTTGTACCTCTGTGAGTAAGTCAGGCCAGATGGTTTTATAATGAAATTACTATAGCAAGACTACTTATTAGAAGAACTAAAAAGCGTGTGTGTTATCTGTATGTAGAAAAACAGTTTTAGAGGGTACTCTTAATTATGGGGCATCTCTAGCACATATGAGTATGCTCTTTTGCCTGAGATACTGCTTTACTCAACATATAGAAGGACAAGTAAGGTTTCTCTTATCATTGCAATATCCTTATGGGCAAACAATGTCTTTTGAGTACATACCTGTGAAAATAAACAGTACACCCTGTCAGTGGCAGGGCAAGTGGTAAATGCAGAAGAAATACTTAAGCTGCCGAGAGAATGTTCCTGGTATATGGTAGAAAAAAACTATCTATTTTGTGGCTAAAGAGAAAAAAATTGAGCCATAAAGGCTTGGTCACCTCCCACAGGTTACTCAAAGAGACCAAGGCTGTGACTCCTATCCAGAATACCTCACACCTGAAGAAATGAAGCAGAGACCTCCTAAAAAAAATTGCAGTTCAAGAGGAAAAGCTGTTTCTACTGCATTGTTCACTGGAAGATCTTACTTAATGTTATGGGAGCACTGCTGTTTCCACTCACTGAAGTAGGGAACATACCTACATTGTCAACTAGACAACAGACTGGCTGACTCAACTTTGGAGATCTGGCTGGCCCGAAAGGCAAGTTCCTAGGAAAGTCAGCATCATGGTTAAGGGAACTGTAAAACTGGGTCATACAATCAGGAAGCAGCTTTGGATCTCTCTGGAGTGCTCAAATCACATAATTTCCCATTGTACAGCACAATTTCCTTTTTTGGCCACCCCTGTTTCCCTTTCCACAACTCTCTGAGGGAAGGTGCCACCTTCACCCCATGCTAGAAAGAAGGAGCAGTGGGCCAGGGACAGTGCAGAAAAGGCACTTCTGGTGGTGGTGAGCAGCAAGCAGGAGGGCAGTGTCTACATAATGTAAAAGTCCCTGTAAAAATCCCTGTCCTTCTGCAGCTGTGTGTGTAACTGAGAATACAGAGCTGGGTGGGTGAACTGATGAGATGCAAGTTGAGAAGGGGAAGGCCAATATGAGGCAATGACAGCAGAAGAGAAACAGAGCATAGTTGACTAAAGATGCTCTAATCCTCTGAAAATTTTGTTCATCTCCTGGCATTTCTTTAAGAAAATAGTGACTTCGAAAGCATCACAAAGAACATGTTTATAGCAACTCAAAGCTCTTCTGTTCACCAGTGATCTTAATTTCTGCACTAGGTGAATTTAAAAGGCAGCATTTTTTTGTATTTGCTCTCTCTCACTAAGGTATTCTGAAACTGCAGGCTCAACAAAACTCTTCTCTGATGGGATTACATCAAGCTCTTCCCTTAGAGCTGAATTACAGTGATTAAGAGTTTCTAACAGCAAGGAAAGCAGAAAGCACTGAATCTTAGTTAAAAGTATACAGCAGAAAGTGTTGACTGCAACCTCACGGAAACTGGAAGACCACCTTCATGGCAACTCTTTGACTCACAGACTTTTGGTGGATTCTCAAGAGAACCCTTTTAGTACAGCGATCCACTGTAGCAGCCCACTTCCTCTTGGCCTCCTCATCCTCCTCCAGCAGGCATCTCCTCAGGTCCTGCTTGTCGGCCTTGCTCAGGGTCCTGTCAGTAACGGGACGCACCAGCTGTGAGAGGTTGAGGTGACTGTACAGGCTTCTCTCCACCACATAGGTAATATTGAACTCGCTGACAGAAGTGCGCCCTCGTAGCCTTCTGTTTGGGAAGCCACAACCTCCACCCCCTTTCGTTTTGTGCCGCAGTAATTGTAGGTCACAAGTTGCAGTGGATGCTCCTTTCCTAGCAGGGCGCTGGCAAAGAAAAGCTCTGGAACAGGAATAGTTAGTATCCATTTTCTTCAATCGGATCTGCTTCCTTACACTCTGAATCTCCTCCAGGGACACCAGAAGATGGTGCTTGTGCCTGTTGCTGTCATAAAAGCAAATGCTTTCTGTACTTACCCCATGGCTCAGGGAGCCGAGGCTCTTCTTCATTTCCCCATCTGTCAAGGAGCGGCAAACTTTCTGGGTCTTCTCCTCTTCTGGGTAAGAGAAAAATGTCCCGAGTTTCTTGGGAGGCTTGATAAGGCCACGGCTGTCAGTTTTGCTGAAGGTCTTCACCAGCTTCCGGTTAGCTCCCCAAGTATCAAGACTGCTGGATGAAGGAGAAGTAGTAAGTGAGTCCGAGTCGTCCTCTGGCTGCTTTTCACAGGAGCTGTCAAAGTAGAATGGCTTCTTGTGAACTCCAGAGTAAAGTGCCGATCTGTCATCCAGTATAGGAGAGTTGTCAAGCGAGTGCTCTTCCACACCTACGGGGGACAAAACCAGCACAACACGTGTCATCACTCATAATTCTTTAAGATGTTTCCCTCTACAGCCTTATTGTATTTATTCACAATATCACCCACTTAAAATGGAATAAAACTCTTCCTGATAGAAACAGCCCAGAAGGTACTTGCAAGTGGATAAACCTGAAACAGTTCCTTCCATTTGTGAAGTGAGAGTTCTGGGATGAGTTAACAGTAGACAGACAGCAGCATCCTGTAAGTAAACTCATCGTAATTTAAAGTTTCTCTCTTCTATCTGCAGCTAAGTAAGACCACAGATTCTAGCACTAAGAACCCCTTAAAAGCAGGAACTGGGATCTGTTTCTCATATTTTTCTTCTGATACTTGCATACGATGCTCAGCTCTAGCGCAATTACCCACAAGTCAGAAGTATACACGGGTATTAAAAATCAAACAAGTATCTCTCAGGTCCAGTTTTCCAATACCCAGTGCTGCTGCTGCTGCTGCAGAAAGTAGTATTTTTCCCCAGAAAGTTATGGAGCTGAGCTCTGGGATAAAATTGGAAGTTTTGGGTTCTCAATGGGTACCAATTTTAACACAGAATTTACTTAAACAGATGCAAAGAAAAAAATAAAGTAGGTCAAATTGCGGGTGTGCCAGTTTCAACAGTGTGCTGGTAATGACAGAAACACTTGGTTTTCACCAAATACATATTTCACAGAAAGGGAAGAAGTTTTGCAATGCAAGTACTGGAGATGGGCAAACAGCCAGGTCTCCTTTTTGGAACAGAGAGAAATTGCAATTTCTTTTCACATTTATCATTTAAGAAACTATTCTCTGGTGCTTTCTTCTGAGCAAAGTATAGGCTCAAGTACTAGCTGGAGTAACAAGAAGAGAGTCAAACAAGAGCACACATCCTCCTCAGTCCTGCCTGACACATTTCACAGCATAGGTATGTATCAGAAACACACACGGAAATGTGACTGTATTTACTTCTTGCCAAAATAAATGTCTTGCCTGACCCAACTTTGCCTCCATTTTTGATCGCTTCCACAGTCTTAGAGCAGAGCTAAGATTGAACCATTACCAAACACCGACGATTTACTGACAGGGGACACATTTCAAGATGAAAGAAGATGAGTTGCCATGTACAAGTTTCCTGTCTCAGCTTCAGTTCACTGTGTTGGCAAAACATATTTCATATATATTTGCTGAAACCTAATATGCTATTTTACCAAGATCAAACTCGCTGTGACAGTGTGTGATAGTGGCTCGTATCACACACCTTTCACTCTTGAGAACTTTTCTGGGGTAGGTCTGCAAACTGGAGTCTGATTTTGACACCACTTTCACTGGACTATCCAACTCACTTTTTCCCCTGTACTTCTCAATTTGAACAGAAAATAGACATTCTCCCGGGACTGGATATGTGCTGATAAACAACTTTAGTCCACTGAGTAAATATGTTTTTAAACAGCTTGTAAAATATGCATTGTGTGTCAACACTGTAACAGATGTTATTTGGAATGAGTCCATGACACCAAGCCATAATGACACAGATGTAGATGTGATTTGTTTTTAAATGCTATATAAGAATGGTGCCCAGGAATAGAAAGCTTCGGTTATTTAGCTCACTAGGAGCAGACTAACACAAAATGCACATGGATTCAGATATTGGCACATTCTAGTGAGTATCAAATCATCCAGATTTATATTTAGTGCGATAGAGTCAATAGTAGAAATGTGGGAGAAGAATCTGGGACTAGTGTACTTTTCTTTAAGAACTACAGGAATGTATAAGGGGAATTTGGCAAAGTTGTTCTTTGTGAAGAATTTTTTGAGGAGAATTATGAGGAACCTTTCTTCTGGAGAACTGCACATCCATTTTCAAACCAACCATACTCTCACACTTTGTTAAAGGCTGTTGAACACTGATGAATTTATTGAAATTTCACTCAATCAAATTTTATAGCCAGCTCCCCAAAACCTAGCCATCTAGGACTTCACATTACTTCACATTCATAACACAGGTTCATGTAAGAGCAGCAAACAGCTCGAGAACGGATCCGGTCAACCACAGGTAACTTGGAAGGTCAGACAGCAATCCCCCAATCCAATAACAGTATTTTTTATGATCTTGCAGAGCCCTCTGACATATCCAAATGGGAATACAGACCTACATTATGAGACAGGAGGATGGACAGCATTTATGAAGCGCTTTTAATTTGCTACATGAAAACTTGGGTGCAGCGAGAATTCACTGAAAGAAAAGTCAGAGATATCTACTCCTAACATAGACTTGGCTACTTAAGGTGCCTTCTACTTATGTAGAAGTTATGCAGAAGTAATCCATGTTGTTACTTAGCAATAATTGGTTTTTCTACAGTTCCCCAAGAGCCAATTTACAAAGGAACCCCAGAGTGCTAGATAAAGTGCAAACTCAGAGTTTTAGATAATTTATTCAGAAAAACCTGTAGTTAAAACATAGATCAGCAGGAGATGGAGAAAGAAGGAAGCAGAGCAGATTTTTTTTTTTTTTTTAGATAGATGTTAATTCAGTGATTTTTCTGGGCGTCACAGGGATGGAAAACTGTGGAAAAAAACCACCTGTAGGTGACTAAAGGTGAAAGGGAGGTAAGAAGGTGAAGCCGTGTAAGAGAGGGAATCAAGAGCACCACAGAGAGTTAACAAGCTGGAGAGAGAGTCTGTGCAGCCCTGGACTGCCTGCTTCTGTAGCTGCTCCCACCCCTGGAGCCTCCGGCTGATTGCTCCCTGCAGCTTTTCCCAGGCCTATAGGGAAGGAGGGAGGGGGCAGGAAAGGCCTCTCTGGGGTCCTCTCCCCAGCACAGGGGGGAAAATAGGGCAAACAAAACAGGGCTTTCTCATAAACCATGTTTTTGCTTCCAAGGTAACCCAGCTTTACGCTCACCCTATGAGGTGACAAAACCTTTTCAGACCAAGACAGCTGCCCGGTCCAGAGCTCCAGACTGGCTGCGCCTTTCATGCCAGCCAGTAACACCACCATCACGCAGGAGAGAGGCAGGCTAGGTCATAAATCTGCCAACAGCTTCCTGCCACATAGCCAAGATGCACACGTTCTCCTTAAATGCACCAGGAAGGAATCACAACATGGCTCAGCTCAATGCAAAGCTGAGAGGAATCGGCTTATGATCCCTGGAAGGGTGCTAATGTGGAGGGGTGCCCACAATTCCTGTGAGGACTCAAGCAGGGCTCTGCAGAGAGGCTCCTGAGGCTCAGGCTCCCTTATTCTGAGTGCTCACACACGGGTACAGATCATCTAGAGTTAATTCTACAGCATGTTCATGGCATTCCCAGGGGCTGAACTCTGCTTCCCGTTTCCCCACCCTCCTCCTCCTCCCTTCTCTCTCCCTCTCCCCCCCTCTCTCTTGACAGCGGGGCTCATTCAGGAGGCAAACTGCAAGCAGGCTCCCCCAGAAGCAGAGGAGTTAATATCACACGAGGCAGTCCCTATCCCACAAGAATGTCTGATAGAATTTCTGTACTCTTGTTGCAGGATGATGCCATGTGGCACAACTGCACCACCAACCAGCTATTACCCTCCCAAAACTAGCAAGAGCTTCACCTGTGTCCCGTGTCCCAGGCCTTGGAAGAGGGAGCAACGTGGTGGTGGCTCTGCTTACCTCCCTGCTGAGCCTGGGATTGGTCCTAGTCTCTCTCATTCCCTCCCCAGCATGAGGCATAAAACATAAACCAAGTTCTAATCTCTTAATGAGGGGCTCTCCAGCGCTGCTCTGGGAATACCAAGAGATCAGCAGTAACCACATCCTAGGCTGTCACTTTACTCCTTCCACAGTATCAAAATGCAATCACTTGGGGAAGGCATGCACCATAGACCAGGCAGTCTTTCCCACCGTCCTTTAAGAACACTCCACCCCTCCCTCCCCCAGCCCTCCACTTTCTGTCCCCTCTCAAGAGAAACACATATTCACACATGCAGTTTTAACCATATGCATATTGCTTTTTACCTTCTGTGCTGGGTTTTTTCATTTCTTCCACTCTTATGAGTTTCTTCCTGACTCTGCGAGTAGAATTCACCAGCTTGTGCAACTTCTTAAACTTCACCGACTCCTCTGTTTCATCATCGGATTGTTCTCTTGACTGGCAAAGAAACAAAGGGAATATTAATAAAGTAGCAGTTCCACGGCTTGCTCCTTCACGTCAAGTTAACCCAGCTCATCTGCTGCGCTGGGTCAATGCAGCTCTAACTGGTGTTATATTTTCAGACCAGGTCAGACAGAAACATTTAAATTACTGAGGGTTTTCTTTTTTTTTTTTTTTTTTTTTTTTTCTGAAAGCATGACATACCATTTTGATTTCTAAATCTGTGAAACGTAAGATCGTAGGCATTGAAACGCATTCCTGCCCTTGTCTTTCTTCCCATGCATTGTGTAATAACTACTTCCACGTCCTCTCTCGGTACGTTTTTTTTTTTTTTCTTTCTTTTTCTGAAAGCATGACATACCATTTTGATTTCTAAATCTGTGAAACGTAAGATCGTAGGCATTGAAACGCATTCCTGCCCTTGTCTTTCTTCCCATGCATTGTGTAATAACTACTTCCACGTCCTCTCTCGGTACGTTTCAGGCAGGGCTCTTTCCCAGGGCTCTTCTTACCATACCAGTTATGCTCCTGTGGTTTGGGTCGGTCACTGGTCTGTCTGGCATCTCAGAACTTGCTGTTTAAACCTGGTTATAAACAGCTTCTTCAAACTGAAGCTCTGTCATTGACCACTTTTCTTTCCCCCCCCCCCCTCCCCGGTCTTCCCAGAAAATCAAAACCAGCAGCACAAGAAAGGGACGGGAAGGAAAAGGAAGGAGGAGACCTCATCTGCCTCACTCACGAACTGCCACAGCTACAAAATATTCCTTTCCTCCTCCCTGCTCCCTACACTCCTCCTGAAGGCTCTCGAGGCTGGAATTAAGATGGACACAGCATTCCTCCAGCACTGACCAAGGGAAAACTCTGACCTTTTCAGATATACAGTGCAGTCCATATTCCCCAGCATCCCGTTTCGTTTTGCATCTGATCCAGTATGCTCAGTTCCAGCTGTTTTCCCTCAAGTATCAAACATTACAGAGACAAAAAAAAATTCCCCTCTTTCCAGCAGCAGTGACACAACAAGCTGAAACAATCCATTCCTTGTGAACGAGAAGACGACTTCGATTTTCGAGCCAGATCCAACGTTCAATGTGCTACTTCCTCTGTTTTAATCAGTTCAGAATGTGGAAGGCAGCGGGGGGAAGGGAAGGGGAGAGGAGAGGAGGCCGGCAGTGCTCTCTGGCTCAGCCAGGACAGCCCTGGCACCGTGCGCCGCTGCACATTCCTGCACGGGCTCCAGCTGGAGCGTGGTATGGATCATATACCTTACTTTGTTTTCACCCTCGGTCCTGGCCAATTCACTGCATTCCTAATGGTCGGCTCTAAAAACCCTCATGCAACTTCCTGTCGGAACAGCTATCTGGGCTTCCACAGCGTGCTCATCCTTTTTTCTTTTTCTCCTTAATTAAACTTTAAAAAAAAAGAAAAATCCCCAACAAATGCAAGCCAAAAAACAAACCAAAAGAAAAAAAAAACCAAACCACCTTCTCTCCCCCAGCAAAAATGCTGTCTGCTCATCCGGATGCTGAATAAAAGGCAGGCCAAATATAAAAACGCTTCCTGGATTTCTAATACACTTAAATATCAGGATGTGGTATTAACAGTAGATGCCACGGGGCAGGACATCAATTAGCAGTTGCACGGGTACAGTTTCAAAGGCACAAACAGCGCCTGAAGGAGCCAGAGCAGCTCTGAAAGCCTACCTCGCAGGAATGCACCTCACGAGGCCACCAGAACCACACCAGAGCAAACTTCAGCCACTTTCTGCAAGGGCACCATCAATTACTGATTTCCCACAAACTTTGTGTTGCTCCAAAACAAGAAGAAATACCAAATGGATCACATATGGCAGTAGGAATTGCCATTCTGCCATCTGAGAGCCGCAGGAATGCATTTATTATGGGTACAGGCTGGCTAGGTAATTAATAATCTTCCTTCGGGAAAAACAGGGCTGTAAAGAGGAGTACCAGACTTGTTTATATCAAGATAAATTAAGTAGCAAGATGAGCGTTAATTCAGAGATTATGGCTGGGAAAACTTAGTGACATTTCAAACAACAAGACAGACATATTTAGATAAGAAAATGAATGGATTATTGACCGTAATCAAGAAGTTTAATCAAGACTTCTTAGGCCATTAAGTGCATCCTGGCAAGCAACCATCATGCATACTCTGCACTCAAGATATGTTTATTTTAAATGCAATTACTCTAAGTCATTGCTCTCCTTTACTACTTCTCATACACCCTTGGTTTGCAAGACTACTGTTTGTAAAACTGTGAACTCTATGAGACTTTGAGAATGTCTAATACCTGGTCCTCCTGCCCAGGATTTCATCAAAGCGTAAACAACAAGTCTTACTTTTACATTCCTGGTGTCTGACAAAGAACTATCCCCCCTTGGGGTTAGGAAGACTCAACAATGACAACAAAAGCTTTTACAACTTCTGACATTTGCATTCACTACTACCACTGCAAAAGCAAGCGCCAAAATAGCCTCAGCACCAGGTACTAACATCAAACCCAAGTGGGTGGTACAGGGGATCCCCTATACTTCAAAATAACTGAAGTCCCATAGTATTCAAGTGCCAGCTGGTTTTCCCCAACCCTTTGGGACTGTTGGCATCCTTTGCGCCGCGGTCCTCTGCAGGCAGGGACAGATGCTCCCTAGCACTGGTGCTTGACCAAGAGAGGCGAGAACAGCTTGTGCGTAACAATGGGAGCTGCTGGATAATGGGTTGATTAAAATCGAAGTCTATCCCTCTCCAGCAGCCTATTTCCAATCATACTGGCTAGCACGTGGCATGGAAAAATCTTCTGTAAAGGAAAAGGATGGCTAATAGGTTTATGCCAAAAGGCCTAAAAACATTGGTGACTATGCCAGTGGTGCCGCTCAGGAAACTTTCTTGTCCAATAATGCTGATTCCTTGAAAATAAAACAATTTTGAAAAAGGGTTACTTTTTATTCGCTTCCTGTTTTTGAAACAGTTTTTTTAAAAAACGGCCTTGAAATTATCAGAAGTTTCCATTTTGGCACATGGGAAACAGAGCTTAATTTTCCAGCTCAAGCAATGTTTTCTTTTACAGCTAATATTAAACAGAAAACAGAAATGTAAAGCATTTCGGCTCTAAGCGACATATTTGGAAATCACTGAACTTCAACGCTTTGACTTCCCCGACCCACTCTACCCTCCCAGCTTCCATGGTGACAGAATTGCTTTTCTTGGTGGCTGTCCCTGACTTCAGATGGGAAAATCACCCCAAACTCCCCAACGCGTGGCGGGCTGGGCAAATGGCTTCCTGGACAGCTCTAGCAGCCAGGTCTTGGCACGGGGCTTTGATGCAGTAGGCTGCCAGCCCCTCTCTCGTCCTCTCCCCCCTTAATGAGTGTTTCAGTATGCTGCAGCACTGCACACTATGAGGACGGGCTGAGAGAGTTGGGGTTGCTCAACCTGGAGAACAGAAGGATTCAGGGAGACCTTATAGCAGCCTTCCAGTACCTAAAGGGGGCTACAGAAGAGATGGAGAGGGACTCTTTTATCAGGGAGTGGAGTGATAGGATGAAGGACTTACAGTTTTAAGCTGAAAGAGGGGAGATTTAGGTTAGATATCAGGAAGAAATTCTTTACTGTGAGGGTGGTGAGGTGCTGGAACAGGTTGACTGGGGACGTTATGGATGCCACATCCCTGGAAGTGTTTAAGGCCAGGTTGGATGGGGCTTTGATTAAGCTGGTCTAGTGGAAGATGTCCAGGCTCGTGGCAGGGGGCTTGGAACTGGATGATCTTTAAAGGTTCTTTCCAACCCAAACCATTCTATGATTCTATGAAAAGAGTAGACATAGTCTGGTAAAGAGGGAATGATGCATCTGCAAGCGGCTTGGCTGCAGGCTCCCTGGCACGAGAGAGGAGGCCATGCTGTACCCCCCTCCGCCAATGCCTCCCGTCCCCAGCACATGGCCGTCCTGTTAGGCCAAGCCTCGGTGGTGTTAATGCAGCAGTAAAACAGCCGGGCCCCTCCATCTCCCCGTCCCCCAGCACGGGGAGCAGGCCTCTCCCTGTGCTCCACGGGGAAAACAAATGGATTTGCAGTACTGTAAATAGGAACAACTTAACTTCAATCTCCTCCGCTCCAAATCTTTCCATCCGAAAGCCCATATGGCCCAACTTTTAATTATTTTGGCTAATGCTGTATGTAGTAATTCTGTGGTGAACGCTTAAGTGTTTCGTTGCTGGTTTCCAGGGCAACATTACATCAGACTGCAGACAGCTGGCTCCCCGGCCTTAAACCATAACAAATTGGCCGAGGCGACGCACAAAAATCGCGCTTGCTGTAAAGAGAGAGGGCAGGGCTGGGCCCACGGGCTGCTGGGGAGCTGGCCCAGCCTGCGGGCCCCTTGGCGGGGCTGGCCGAGGCCAGGGGAGCCGCCCTTCCCCGCGCCGCTTGGAGCAAGTGCATCCCCAGCAACATCTGCAATGCTCTCAGGGCGCGGAAACCCGCCAGGGCCGCACAAACGGCGTGAAGGGCTACAGGGAACCCGGGGCTAAATTAACAGCATCTGGAAATAGCGAGGACTGCATGCAGGGGACTGCAGCCACCACGTACCGTCATGGCTGGAACACTTCGGAAGGGGCCAAGGTCCAGCCCCACCACGCAGCTCTTGGCCACTAACTAACGCGGCCACAAACCTATAGCATCATAGAATCATTTAAGTTGGAAAAGATCCTTGGGGTCATCGAGTCCAACCATCTACCCTACTCTACAAAGTTCTCCCCTTCACCATATCCCCCAACACCACATCTAAACGACTCTTAAAGGATGGTGACTCAACCACCTCCCTGGGCAGCCTACTCCAATGCCTGACTACTCCTTCCGTGAAAAACTCTTTCCTCATGTTCAGTTTAAACCTACCCTGTTGTAGCTTGAAGCCATCAAGCTATGAAGCTGCTATAAAGCTGCTCTCCAGTCCAGGAAAGACCAATTCCCTCTGCCCCTCTAGCGTCTCTTCTGCTTGGAAAACTTTCTCCTACTCGTGCACCTCTAAAGGCCACGCTTTGCATCACCTCGCACGTAAGATCGAAGTGAAAAGCCTTAAGTCCAGAAACAAATAGGAAATTAGCACATGTACTTTGACATTCAAGGAGCTCAATACGGTTCTGCTCCCGGCGCCCTCTTTGCTTTCTCTCTCACTTTTCTCACGCCGGCTCTTTGCTGCTGCCTGCTCTGGAGGCGAAGCACACGCCTTGCTCTGCCGCTCTCTAACATCCAGCCCTTTTCACACGCCATAGAAATAACAATCCTAACCTCCCCCTTTGAGTTAGCGCTTCACACACACACGCAGACACACACATACAGAGAAAACTAACATTTATTAGGGTACTTGGAATTAATTGGCAAAATGTAAACCAGAAGTAAGTAGCTAGCTTTCGGCAGGACTATGTTTGGAAACACTTCAGGGTTATAGCAGCAGCCCTTAAAAAACACAAGATAGGCAAAGCCTGCTAGCCAGGTCCTAATAAAAATGTTTAACAAACACTATGACAATATACAGTTAAAGCTCTGATAACTGATTAATCTGTTTCAGCTCCATAAACAAAAGCATACATGACTTTTACATGAGCTGTGTGAAAGCCATTTAGAGAGATGTTAAAATTTTACAGTTTGCTTTAAGCCCAGTAGTAGTTCAGCCCCAAACTGAAATCTCCAGGAAACCTCCCATCTAAGAAACAAGGAAATCTCTTAATATCTGATTAAGCACAAGCTACAATTATTTTTGGCTATCAGACAATTCTTGTTCAGCAAAGTGGGGTAAAAATACACATTCAGACTCGTGGGCATATCACATCACATCCCCCAGCCCTGGCTGATTCACTTCAGAACTAACAGCTCTATAGCAAATGCAGAGAGATTTTGCTGTTCCCTTTAGGAGACGTGGCTACACGTGTCCTTTCTTCTTTCTCTCTTAACAGCCTTTACATCCGCCAAAAAAAACAACCATTCTAACTTTTTTTAAAGTTTTATTAAAGATGCCTGGATAAAGTCAGAGACAGGAAAATAGGACAGAAAAGAACTTAAAAGCCCACGGAAAGGAAGAGGAGAACCGAGAAAAGCTATGCATGCTGTGCAGTGCCTAAGAATAACCACAAAAGCCTTTTCTCTTTCTGCCTCTCTGAAACAGGAGGCACATCCCTCTCCACATCATGCTACATGCTCAGTGACTTACCAGCTTCGGCATTTATAGGCCTAAAGCTCAGTTTCGAGTAATTCCCCCTGAGTCCTCAACTGCTGTCAGCTTCGTAACCCTAAAATTTAGGAGCAGACCCTTCTTCTTAAGTATTGTATTCGCTCCGAATCCTGCGCACAAAATGCCTCTTCTCTGGAGTTACATTATCAGACACCAAACTGGCTCCGATTCCAGCGCTGAATATGTAAAGAAGACAAAAGCGTGATGCTGGACTCAATTAGCTGTTTTCTGCTCACTGATTGATTCCCCCAGTTACTCGCTAGCTGCATAACTTGCAAGAAAGGCATAAGTCATCAGCTCTAAGCAAATCTTCTATTCACCACAAGGAAAAAAGGGAGTGTTGTACATGGCAAACAATCCCTGTTTTCACTGACGAAGGCTTGCTGACCTCTTGCTGGCCTCCAGTTCCTTAATTACTGTCTATGGAATTTCAGTGAAAGAAAAAAAATACAGAGAATCTCTGCAAAGCCAGGACGAAGACTGACCCTCAAACACGACCACTAGAGTGGAGGCTGTGTCTATAGGAAATACAACTTAAGCCCTTTACCAGGCTTGTTTTATTTTCACTTTTTAATTCTTTTGACAAAAAGCCCCCCTGAGAATTTCACTTTATGAAGGGCTAATTTGACAGAAAAATAAACCTTGCTTAAATGTTTTTTAAATTAGTGAACTTACTATTTTTTTTTTTTTTTTTTATTTCCCCTTGGTTTCAGTGCTATAAAAAAAAGAACATCACTAAGAACTGGAAAGGCAAATGACGTTTAACTCAGAAATCTCAGACTGGTCTAGAATTAGGCACACTGCAGTTTCATGAAGCGCTGCAGCATGACTTCCAACTTTTCCTCCCAGGCTGGGCTCAGACCTCCCCCTTCCTAAGAAACAGACTATGAGATGCTCAAGTAAATTAGCATTCCTCTTACAGTCAACCATACCTAATCCCAAACCTTAGGACAAGTCCAGACTTTGGACAATTCTTCCCAGAGCGCAAGAAAACATGAACCAAAGCCTCTACTAATTAGGAGCACTGCTATCCCATGGTGGAAGCAATAGCAAAGGCATATCACAACAGCACCCTCTTTAAACCAAGAAAAGATTCCCCTCACTCAGGACCATACCATCAACAGCCAGTCAATCTGGATTCACCACAGATCAATCACACAGTGAAATCACAGTGGGACTAAACATCTACTTCCTTTGAGGACTGCCTGTTTTTAACGAGCCACTTACCTAAATATCCTTTTTCAATTTCTCCATCTTTGTACTAGTGACCGTACACAGCTTTTCTACTCCCTAGTGGTCATGTAAACTAGATTCTCTGGTGTGTTGTAACGGGGTTCTAACTCTTGAATTGCTTCAGTCCCAAAACCCTGATGTAAAACCCCATGGAAAATACTAAGCTTTAGATAAAACCAGCTAGTGTTCTCCAATTTCAATAACACACCAGCCCACATCGAGTGAAACATGACAGCGACTTCCTTGAAATGTATCCCAGATTCCCTTAAAAGTTCATGGCCACGAGTGAAACTGATCTAAGCTTGGGGCTTTGCAACTTGAGTTTTGAAGGTTTTGGGTTTCATTAAGAAAGTTTCACAAACCTCTAATCCTTGCGGAGGCTGTTTATAGAAAACTGTGTGAAGTTCAGATGTGATAATCTGCATCATATCCTGAGGTTACAAATAAAGGCCTCCAAAATTTTTAAGAAATTTAACAGAGGTCATAAACGTTTTTGCCACTTTACACAATTAACTGCAAGAGTATGAATTACAAAGGCTGTGCAAGTCCATAACATGCAGTGATAGTGTCAGCCCCCCAGGTAAACTGCAGGAAACAGCAATCCCTTGTCTGGGTTTGGTCTGTGATTACTTACAAGGAAATCAAAGGAGCATCCAACGGCTACTTTAGTGAAAGATATATTACACATTAGCTAGTGACGACACTGCTTGCTGAAATTAATGGGAAATATTTGTCATAAGTAACGAGAGAACAAAAATTTAATTCTCCCAGGAGAACTGGCTTGATACTAGAATAGCTGCTTAGGCAAATTCCTGGTTGTTAACTGTTTCCAGGTTTTAGTTAAATAATTTTGAGGAGCACATTGTCAACGTTTGCATCTGCAAGCCAGACACATTTCCTCATGGTGAAGTGTTTCTCTCACTGATTAGCATGATTAGTTTTAATGACATTACAACTGTACGCACGTACCACTTGTCATAGGTGTATGTGGCAGAATGAAGCTCTGCATTACATTATTCTGTATCTGTTACAGTACGGTGTTCCTTTCCAATTCTCCTGCAGACTCCTCTACTTATGGGAAAGAGAGTAACAAGGCTCTCTCAACTGCATCTCAGGGTAAGAGGGCCTGGGGAGAATCCCTGTTCTTTGGTGCAGGTTGTACTATTCATGAATGGAGTACACCCCTGGGGCTGGAAACCAACCTCCCCGCATTTCGGAAAACCGAAGTGGAACAGCAATATATGAAATAGAACAAAATTAATATCAGAGAAAGGAAAAAAAAAAGGAGAACGAGAGCCTTTTAGTGAAAGGTGTAGTAATTTAAATTACATTCTTAGAGTATTTTCAAACAATCAAACTATTAATGTTACCATCTTAAGTGCGAGAAAGGAAACACCAGTGGTGAGGAGGGGGAAGAAGTTGTAACTGACGGGAGCACAATTAAAATTTTCTATTGTACCACAAGCAAAGATTATTCAGCTTGGGTCTGCCAAATAGGGCAGTGAAACACATGGCTTTGAGATTTCTAGTTCTTGAACTGAGCAAGGCTTTGTTCCAGTTTAATAGGCTTGGTCTCAGAAAAGATGGGGGCAGGGAAGCCACATTATGGATTGCAGCATCTCCTGCTGGCTGGTGTGTGCAGGCAGAAAAGCCATAGGAAAAAACTGTTACCATGGTCCCCCACCCTCTAGGTAATAAGCGGAGAAATTAGGCAGCTGCCCAAGGGCAAAAAGGTATATATATAAAAAAAAGAAAAAGCCAAGTAATGCATTAGAATGAATATTAAATTAATTTGCCTTCCTACCTCCCACCCTCCCCAAATATGTGGCCAAACATTTTGTGGTGAAGTAAGTCAATGGGGCTTGTCTGAATGCAGTCAAAACAGAAGTGGTTATGAACACGCTTAATTACAGTCACTGCCTGCGCGTTACTGTCAGCTCTCTTCTCCGAGTCATGATAGCAGGAAGATTTTTCTCAGAGACCTTACGACAGACTAATTACATCCAGTCTTCACATCCACGGGAGCAACTCCTACTGGTGGTGAGTAGGAGGTTTACTTGGGCTACATTACACCAACACACTGTGGTGACAATGTTTAGTCCCACCAGGGACACATACCTAGCCAAGTTGTATCTGATGACACCATGGGCAGGCCTTGCATGGTAAATAATACTTAACGAAGTGATACAGTTTTATTCCTAAATAAATGTGTTTCTCCTGCAAGTTCTAAAGTGTTCTGTAACATTTCAGACCAAAGAGGTAAAAAACTCCTTACAGCGTTCTACAAAACCAAATATAAATACACCGATGGTCTGCTATGATCACTCCACATCGCAGCACTGATAGCTCTGCTATCACCACTCCTCAGCACTGAGCTTAGTTAAAACTTTGTGTTGTGTCCTGGGAACTGTAATGATGATTAGAGTTTCTCTCAGGAAGGTTTTCGTATTACTATACCCATGGGAGACCCTACTGTTACGCATGGATGGAGAGGGGGGAAAGACTGTAACAAAATAGGCCATAATTCTTTTGCGACTAGGTTTCACCGAGAGGTGCTGGACACTGTCCCTGAGATCAGTGGAAAAGGAGCCAGCGCATCCCAGGATGGGTCACTGTGGTAAGCACATAGCGGGGGAATTCAGCACTATCATTTCGAAGCCATGTCTTCTTATAGGCTCCTTCTTCATCATAACTGTTAACTAAGCACTGACAGTATTATAGGAACTTGGATAGTAAGAATAAATACACCATCCGATACAATGAGGCACATCAGTGCCTTTCAGCAGGTCTTAACAGAAATTGGGTCCCTAGAATCTTTGGAGCAAAGACGAAAGCTCTGCTTGCATTCACAGCCATGCTCAGCATCAGCTCCCCTCTGCCACTTCAAAGAGCATGCGGGGCCTGGAGGTGCCAACAAGCTCTCCAAGAAGAGCTGAAACATAGAAACATCATCTTCCACCCTTTAGCCTTTCATGGAAAAAAAACCAAACCTGACCAAAAATGCTAAGTCCTGTGATAACAGCAAAAATGTGGCTAACAGTGCATAGCTTACAAAATGCTCCAAGTATCCACGTTGCTTCAGCTTAAACACTACTGTTTAAATTAAAAAAACCTCATCATACCCTACTCTCCATTGATACCCAAAGCTGATTCCCAAAATGCATCAGCTTCCAGCTTAGATCTAACAAACTGACTATATCAAAAGAATGGCTTTTTCCAATGGCATTTTCCAATGACTGTTTACTCTAACAGTCCTGTACTATGAGCAATAGCAATGTTAAAAAAGTTAAACATTTTAAGAATCCGTCAGTAATATGAATAAAAATCAATCAATTTAAAAATGGCTGTATTTAGAAAGCATCTACAATCTGAACCACTGAAACAGTGTGTAACCCTGAATAATGTGGATTTGCTGTAGTTACACTTAGATGTACTCTCGAGATAATTGGTGCGACAGAAGTTACACTGCAATTATTGTTTTCTTCCTACTCTTCACACTTACCAAACGGTAATGGCTGTCAGGAGTCAGAGATAATTCTTTCAACCTTTGTCTTTTGTCAGAGTCAGCTTTGTACCATAGGTAATACAGTTGTGATTGAACAGCTTCAGCACCTCTCAGGCTCCCGTCTGTTATTCTGCCTCTGACACTGGCAGCAGACACAAGCCCAACACTGCACACCCTTTCAACTTGTAGCCCCATTTAATGACTTGGTAAATGAAAACTTCCCCAGGAAATAATATGAAGAACATGAGCAACAACAGATTATCTCACTTCGGACTGCGCTGTCGCTCCGCGGACTCGATTTGCTGCCACAAAGTGGGTTAACAGAAGATGGAAAAGGGCAGCAATGCAAAGGGGAGTTTTCCCCAGCATCAGCCTCAGGGCAGATGCAGATGTGCATGGCACGCCTCCAGGTCTGCACAACAGCTACCAACCTCCTCAGCAAAAAAAATTGGGGTGCCAGTTTCCTACTGGTTCCAGTGCCACGCTGACAGACCTGGGTAAAGAAGCGTTGGGAAGCCAGGGAGGCAAAAGAGGAACGTGGGCTTCCCACTGCCCGCCTGCAGGCCATACTGCTGGAGGGAGGTGCTGCTTCTGTTCTCCCGGCTCATAAATTTTATGGCCTCTCTCCCAAGGCTGCTGTGGCCAGATGTGGCAGGTGGGGAGGTCTCGGGGGAGCACGGCACATCTCACTGTGGCACCCTTCAAACAAAGGCCGGCTACACTACCTGGGAGCTCGTGCTAATGAGCTCTGGATGGCTGACCATTAGCTGCTGATCAAAACCAACACACAGAAGCCCGAGGAGACCAACAAAACTGTTCAGTACAGGGATAATTACGACTTCATTTAACTTCCATCTACAGAAACCGTCAGTGAAGTTAATTAGTGGTTCGTTTCCTTGGCAGCACACGTGTGATGCACACTTCTGTCACAGCCTCCCTCCTGCTTCAGTCCTTTCCCCAACTCCTGCATCAAACATGGGGATTGGTACCAATCAGCAGTCTGTCAGCAGAGGGCACAGGAAAAGATTTATACTGGTTTCTCCTAACGCTGGTCCTCCAAGCTGGGCTGAAGCCGTACCAATGGGGCTCTGGGGACGAAGCAGCCCTGTTTTAGATGAACTGAAAATTTCAGCCCCCCAAAGTTATCAAACGAGCTTCTATCTTTAAGAAGCATAAAAGGCACCTCAGTGTAAAGAAAGAATGTGATACAATTTTGAAGTCTTCTCTTTCCCTGGACTTTCTGACTCCTGAAGACAAATAGGCCCTTATCTAAAATCCAGAAAGAGATCCATTTGTAATCTGCACCTGCTTTACATCCCAACACTTGGCACAAGGCAATGAAAGCTTGTCTAGTATTACTGTGAGCAGCCTTCATTCCAACAGAGATGAAACATAAATACTCAGAAATAAGTTCGTAAAAAAAAAAATTATAAGGTGTTTTACACTTTTGACACATCTGTCTAAAAAGAAAAACAGTTTCAATTGCATTCCCACATTAGCAAATAAATAACACACATACTTTGTTGTGAAACAAAGGGACCACAGTAGTGAGACTGAAAGCTATAAACTGTTCAAATGGCAGAGAACCAAGTCACCTACTGACTTGGCAAAGTCTTTATTTGTTTGTTTGTTTCCTAAGAGCAAACAAACATGACATACAATTAACAGCACATCAATGACATAGGGCTGCCTCCCTTCGGATGCTGAGACGATGACCCTTCAACCCTTCGGTCCTTTGTGGTTCATCTTTGGGGTTTAGTTTTGTAAGGGTACAAACCCCAAGTTTCCATTTCCTGGTACAGTAATTTAAAAGGGGAGGAGCTGGGAAAAAGAATCCTTAAACCAGTCTTTAAAATGAGTTAAGGATCAAGGCCAGTGATGTTAGTCATAAACACATGACAGTTACACAAGCTTAAAAAGAAAAAAAGGTTGTGGTTTTTTTTCCTAAAAAGGAGAACAACAACAACAACTAATGCTAGTTACAACAATTGCCCTTTAGATGTACTTTTGTAGGTGGCTGTACTTATGCTGTGGGCAGAGCTGATTTGAAAGCAATGAAGTACTTAAACCTTTAGAACACTATAGACATTCTGCCTTCATTTTTAGATTCTCTGATTGCCTAGATTCTATATTTTTTTTTTTATTTTTTTTTTAATTCCTGAAATGTAGTCATTAGGCAAAGCTAGACCAAGATTCTCCACAAAAATCTAGTGACCCATCCTCCCAAGTCCTCCTACCTACCAGCAGGACTCTCTGTCTGGGAAGATAAAAAAAGGAGGAGAGAAAAAAAGAAGCCATTATACTAGTATCTTGCTAAGTCTTAAATCCCCAAGGTTACCAAACAAACGCATAGCAAGTAAACTAAAAATTATCCTTATCCTAAATTCCCCCAATCTGCAATTATCCTGCAATTCACTTTTATCATTTGTGTGTACAAAATATTTACCAAATGATCAAGTATGATCACAATGTTCCATTAAAAACTGCCTAGTAACAATTTGGCCATGAGACTGAAAAAAAAAAAAAAAATCAGAAAAAATGCCAACAGAACCAGAAGAGCCATTGCCCAAGGAGTTTTAATTCAAACCAGAAACTTCAATTTCAGTGACTCACATTTTCATTTACTTTATGAGGTTAGAAGGCAGTGGGCTATCTAACAAAATGTTTTTAGTATATGGAAAAACATCTTTGCTTCATAGCCTCTATAAAATGGGTGGGGTAGTTTTAAGTTGAGATTCCAAATTTGCAGAATACAAATGACACAAATGGCGCTGAAGGTCAAACCATTTGGAAAAGAAAGGGCTTGAAACAGAATCCTCTTTGCACCTCTCAAAAGCTGGTCTTTTTAGATTAACAGAGATGTCCTTTGGCAGCGCAGTTTGGGTGAACATACGCCCTCTCTCTAGGCATATCTGATACTTTGCACTGTTTGTTTTTCCCTCTTGCATATCAATTATAGCCCAAAGTTTTTTCACCCCAGCTAACCCTAGTTTCTTTCTCATCCGCAAAAAAGAAAGCCAAGCTGACTTTTGTTCTAACATGAAGTTTCTTATCTGCAGATGATCTGATTTTCTCTTGAAGGCATGCAGTTTCACAGCTTCTGTTCAATGTAACCAGGATAAAAATTAGAAGGAAGGGCAAAAATCTCGAGAGGTATCCACACAATGGAACAGAGATCCCCTATCAAAGTTAGCAGGAAGATGGTTCAAATCCTACCACAACAGCAGAGAGAGGCAACAGAGCTCTTGAGTCAAAGTGTAAAGATGGCTTAGGGAACTAGTTTTAGAGAAAAGGTCCCAAGTTGTTCCTTTAGGGAGCAAATACTAAGTCAAGTTCAGTTCTCAGAGGTATACACAAATACTATCAGAAGATTTTAAGAGAGAAACTCAGTATCCTTCTGAGATTTGACCACAGTAAATGAGAATTTTGAGGCTTTTATGCAATAGGTACCTGGGCCAAAGGCCTCAAGAGGGGAAAGTTCAGGTTCTAAATATTAATGAGGAAAAGACCAAGACATCTTTCAGTCGGTTAAATAATCAGTGCAGAAGAGTCAGGATCCGTCCTTGTCTATTCTTTACAAGGTCCCCTCTACTCCCACCTAACTAAAGATAGGCATATTTTTTTTTTTAATACAAACAAGAAAATCTTTTCCACCAGAAAATATTTTAAACTTCTCATAAAATGATATAGTATTCCTCTTTTCGTTTAGGGAGGAGAAGCTAATTGCCTGCTGCAGTTAGCAGGAAATTCCATTGACAATAAAATAAATAAATCAATCAATGGTCTCAAAAGCCTATGATTCAATTATATGGGTTACAAAGAGCTTGGATTTGACAGCCAAATGTGTTCTTCTCTAAGATTTATCTGTGAACTTTCAATTAGAGAAATGAAGTGGAATAAACTACTCAGTGAAAATGAAGATATTTGGAAGGAAAAATTAATTAATGCAGTATGGCATGACACAAAGACTGTCTGGTGCCCATAAAAACAACAGAAGCTACAGAGCTCAGAAGTAAAAATGAGGGAAGAAAGCTGCCTTACTGCTTATGGGTCTGGCAAAAGCTGCAGACTCTCTGTGCTGACAGTTAGCAAATGCAGAGATAGAACTGTTTGAAAGCAGCAGGCAGCCAGAACTTAGCCAGACCCTCACCTAGAAAGTATCAACAAGGGCTACAAAAGCCTGGGAAACTCTACTTCTCAGTTACTGTGAATCAGCAAAGCAAAACATTTCCCTCCAAAAAACCTAAAAACCCTTTTTTGTGCATTTTGGAACACAGGCATTTTTTGCCAGGTACCACTCATGCTTCAAAAGCTCAGGGACAAAGGGCCAGATTTAAAAGAGAGATAATAAGACCATAGAAGTCTGCAACAACAAACCTAGAAGATTTAAAAATCCATGTTAAAGATTTTCTGCAGACAGAATGTAGCATCATAAGGTCAAATGAAACTTTTGCTATTAAGGAAATCACCAGGTAAATCAGGATATTTCTCTACTGCAATAAAAGAATTTAAATATTAAATGATACTGGGAGCTATATCAGAATGACAAGTACTTACATTACAATTGGAAGACCCATCAAATGTTGAGTAAGAACCATCAGGCCATTCTGTAGCATCTACAGTGCTTGATTGCCTGTGCTGGGCTTCATACTCCTTCAGCTGAAATTTCAAAAGAGGGAACGTTTTCCACTGAGAAGAAGCCATCAATCTTCATTAAAATAGCAAGAGTTAACATCCTTTCATTGTTTTTCCCCCCCATATCATTGTGGAACTGGGAAAATCAGAACTTTTGTACTGCATGTCTCACTTGTTCAAAACAAATTAATTTGCTTTAGAATCAGAAGTTTTAAGGATGAATTTTTTTTTTTTCTTAAAAGGAAGTGATCTGTAAATACTGAATTTTCATGAACTGTCACTGGTAAAATATAAGCTACCCATCCCCATCTCAGAGGTGCAGTTTACAGTGGACAGACTAAATCACAATAGCCTGCCAATTTCCTTCATAAAGAAAATGATCTGCAGTAAAGGCTAGGAACCATCTTTTATAATTTTAAAACAGCAGACCATCTTTCCCATCTTCCAATAAAAGTCTTGAGACAGAAAAGCAATTTTATTAGAGCCAAACTGTTGAGAGGATCATCAAGAACTGATGATATTTCAAAAAAGAAAAAGTTGCTGCTAGTAGCTCAGACCACTAGAGGGAAACAGTACCAGTACATATATGAACGGTACAGATCAGGTATAGCCCCCCCCCTCAAATTAACAGCAGAGAATTAAGAGAGTTCCTGATATTACCACCCGGTAATTTTAAAATTTTGCATTTTCTTTCATGATATGACTCCCAGCAAAGCAACACTTTCTTCAGACAGTAACATAACTTTACATTCTAGGATAATCTATTTCAAGATGCAATATGTCAGCATAGAAATCTGAGTGCCAATTCATGATCTAAACGTTTTCTGCACCTCTAATGGAGCCCACACAGAATACCCTGTGTTCCACCACAGTATTTTGCACAAGGATACAAAATCAAAAGTGGTGTGGAAATGTTAACACGTTAACAAAGGAACTGCCAATAATTTATGCTACATAGTGCAATGAGACGAATAGGCAAGCTTTCTCCCCCCTTCTCCATATGCTTGCTGAGCAAATGAGAACTCCAAATTGGTATATCCTACATCCTAAAACACGTTTCTCAAGGAAACTGATGTACATATCATACCCTAGCAAGTGCTTCCTCAATGGTGATCATCTTCTCTTTGACCATCATCATCAGCTGGATCCGCTCCTCATCACTCATGGTGATCTCACTGGCCACATACCCCACATCCTCTCCTGCAGGAAAAAGCACAGAGGTATTAGGCATGTGTAAAAGGTCATGCACTGAGTGGGGTATATTAAAACTGGATTTTACCCAGTGCTCTGAAATCTGGTCGCCACGTGGATCTGGCTGGCCAGAAACAGACCCTCCCCAGAGCAGTCCCATGCTATGATTTCAAAGGATTGAATTATTTGGAAGTAACTGAGCAAGAAAAGTAAGTAAATTAGGGCTAGAAAACTATGTCTGCTCTGACACTGGAAGCAAGAGAGCGTGACAAGGAGAAATAAGAAGTGATTGTCATCACAAAGCTATTGACCCTGAAAGACGAGAATCAAAAGAGAAAGTGCTAATGCCAGAAAAGCCCTGCGCTCGGCCCCGAGGAATCCTGCAGTCAGCTGCCAGAGCGGATGGGAAGCCCTTCCAGGAAAGGCACGCTGGGCCCTTGCACTGGCCTCTTTGCTGTGGACTGGCCATGTCCCCTGATTTATCTGAGCTATCTAATTGGCCACGGAGCTGGCCCATGGTGCTGGATGCACTGGGGCTCTCAACTCCAGGACCTCTCCTTTTGTGCCTGGCATGTCAGCACGGACAACTAGAAGTTGCCTTGAGAGCCAGCAAGGATCCGGTGCTTAACTGAGTGTGTAAACGTGCCCCTTTCCAACATCCTAAGTGGGCTCCTGTCATCTTCCACAATCTGTCTGAACACAGACATAGTGACGTGGAGAAGCATCTGTTTGCAACACAAGGATCTAACGGATACACATGGGGAAACAGAAATTTCTGTGTGAAGACAAATACTTAAAGCAACGCACAGCTGCGTCTTTTGGAGAAGAACTAGAGAAAGACACCTGACAGTTCAAGTGGAATTGATCCTACATTTGCACTAGTCACCAGATGCACTTTTACTACTCTTCCTTGTAGCATCTTCTCCTACAAGAAGAGGTTGGATTCCTGCCTAAAGCAAACAGGTCAAGGTAACCAAATGCCAAAGGAAGGAGAAACATCTTTCTAATTAAAACAGATCACCATTTCTCTCAGCAAGTCAGGATCAGGAAAAAAAAAACCAAACAGCTTGTTCATTGAGAGATATGACTTATAAATATATATCAACTGCATCATTTTGCAGGAGTGCCATCACTGACAGCCAGGACCACGTCAGGACCTCATGTCTGCAGTCTCACAGAATACGACTTGTCTTTCTGAGCTCCCCCACGATGAACCAAACCTGCGACACTTCCAGATCCACACACCCCCAACTGCCACACCGTTGCAAATGAGTTTTACTCTTTTGTGATGCTGGCTCCTTTTATTTTAAACGGATAGGTTGTATGTCCTTAGAAATGATTTACCTTTTGAAGTCTGTCTCATTAGTCCTTTCTGGTTCTTTCGGAAATTCTGCCAAAAAAACTTATTTTTCTTTTTCCAGTCTGCTTTCCCTAAAAGGAAAGTGGGGAGGGAGGATGAGGGGAAAGGGAAAAAGAATTTAAGAAAGAAACACTAGTTAGTAAATGCTAGAGAAGCTTTCAAACATTAAGTTGTATTTTCTAAGTCAAGAACAAGAATAAAACAAATCTCAAATTTTCTGTTTTTCATTATTTATTCTGTAGTAGAACTATGCTGATGTAGCTTTTCAGGGAAATGCACATTCTTTTATAATTGCCAATGCTATAGAGGACTGAGATAAGCCAGTAACTTACATATTTTGAATTATAAACAGAAAATATTTTACATTCATTTTGGTATCTGTTGAGTTGTTACTGTCAAGTCTAGAAGTGTTTTTGAAGTATTTTGTTGGTTTATTCTCTTTAACTGAGCTACAATTATGCAGCCTAAGCCACAACTAAGATAAATAATTTTCTAGTATGTGTGTACATATCTATACAGAAAAGAAATACTTTACATATATATTAACGCACACACACACACTCAAAAACACAGGCACATTCTGCTACTTGGCATGAGAAATTTTATGGGACAATCAGCTACATCTGACTATTGCTCTCTGTCTGCCTGGACTGTACAAGGCTGGGTCTCCATCTCCGTTAATATCAAATCTGCATATGGCTCGATGACCCAGAAAAAAATCATTTGTTCTAAAGAAGAAATGGGATCTGGCTCAAGGTAGGGGACGTAAACTGTGTTCTGTTGAATTAACCAGAACACACGCTATAAAGTTTATGCCATCTGCAGGAGAACATACTGAGCCTGATCTGGCAGAAATGCTAAAGATAAAGAGTTACTTCACCCTTCTGCTTCTGAAAAATTCAAAGGAATGCAGTTTATACTGTGCCACTTAGTTTCAGCATGTAAGTATAGTACTTTGGATCTCACCCTAGAAGCTGGGTTTACTGACTCTCTGAAACACAGTTTAAGTTTAGACTGTGCAGAAATGTCCCTAGGAAAAAAAAACATAAAAAGAAAGAAACAAAAAAACTCTCCCAGATTTTCTTTTCCTCTCCCATGACCAAAATAAAATTTGTCCAGAATTGTATCAGCTCAGCAAATAACTTAGCAATATGATAGCAATATGAACTACATATAGTAAGTTGAAATAAAAAGAAAGAAAATGTGAGAGACAATGGAAAACAAATACATATTTAAGAATGCAAAATATTTCAGAAACAAAGGAAGAGACTCTGGTGTGACATGAAACCCCAGTTATTCACTGGTGGTGGCAATTTTCAGAGCACAAACGGATAGGCTAGCAGTGATCTAACATGCAGATATTCAAAATTCAATAAAACAAGTCAAAAGATGCATATTTATCACATGACAATGCTGGTCGGGCAGTGTCAGTGATCATTGAGACACTCAGCATCTAACTTTTAAAGCTGCAAAGACTCGCCTTTGCAGTCCCCCCTCCCCCCCCAAATGCTGCTGACTTCTGCCAGCATTGTGTTTACTCAGCTCTTCACATCCCAGCACAAGCAGAACTTCAAACCCGTTTAAGAATTCCATAGGAGTATTAAATAAAATGAAATATACTGACCTACAGAGCCTTCTTCCGAACTTGATTTATGAATGGAGAGCCTAGGACAAAAACAGAGAAGTGGACTTATTGATGTAGGCTTCTCACATTTCATGGGAGCTGCCTGATTACAGTAAATTATAGTTTCCAAACAATATATCATGAGCTGTTTTCTCTTCCCTTTTCTTCCCAACACAGCAAGTTGGAAACAAAAACTGAAGCCACTGGTCCGACCACAGTAACTGAGTTCCCCTCTTAAACATGCCTTTTGTGACCAGCATAGAAAAATACATACCAACAGAAACCTATGGTTAAGGAAAAGGAGTCTAGGGATCCCTCAGAAAAACACTTTTTCACATACTTTCCCCCTTTCCATTTGTAAAATAGTATTTTGGCTGCCTTAGAAACTGTAGCACTGCGATGCTATATTTGTTTAGCTGTAAACAGTTTTTGGCCCTTTTTTTTTTTTTTTCCACCTGAAAATGCTTTATAAACATGCCTTCATTAAACTTTCAGAAGCCACTGTGTGGAAGAGAGTAGAGATTTTTTTTAAAGACAAGATGAAGAAGGTTCGTCCAGACCCTGTGAAGCACAACCATAGATGACAGAAGACTATACTTCTTTCTCCGGAGTCCCTTCTGTGTGCTTTCCCACCACTGTATACTTCCTTCTTCAAAAGCTAGCTGGAGAGACTTATTTTAACAGAACACGGACTTTACAAACAACCCAGTAAAATAGTAAGTAAATCTTTTATTCTAGGTCTTTATGTTGAACCAGTTTTCCGTAATGGATTCCAACTCGGTGCCAACCGTTCATTGTGGGATCTCTGATGAGACATCACCCCCCTTCACTGCCTTTGTTTCTGGCTGTATAAATGGAGCTAATAGAAATTACCAAATCTTGTGCAATTCTTTGAAGCCTTCCTATGGGAATCACTATTTAACCAAGCTGCACCAAGCCAGCGAAATGACTTTTGCCAGCTTCAATGGCTTTGCTGGAGGCTCCAAGTGCAAAGCGTTACCGCAGTCTCTCTGTCGGGAGCTCGGCCCCGCCACATGACAATGGCTTATTGTGCGGTGGCTGTCCTGCAGCCACGCAGAACAGAAACATGCCTACCCCAGCACAGCAAGAAGACCTCAAGCCAAATCCTTCTTTGAAGGAGGCCATACAATAACACACACATGCCATACTCTAGCTGCTGTCCAGAGCGTTCGCACAGGCTCCTTGCGCTTTCTTAGACCCCCCAGAAGAGGGCAGTGAAGAGTTTTTTATCAATTCAGTAAAACCCCTCCAAGGAAAATTTCAGTTCAAGCCAGTTCAGAGTTTAGAAGATGCAAGCAATTACTGGCCAAAGTTTCATAAGCATGAAAAACACGCTCATCAATTTGCAAAGAGATCATTAAAGGGAAGATGAGACAGTATGAAGTTTCAGTTTGGTTTAGTAATTCATCTAGACAAGGAGGGTTTGGCACCGTGAAGCTCTGATATATAAACTCCTTCAACCTCAGACCGATTACAAATACAATCCAGCACAAACTGCAAACCAGTTGAAGCAACCAAATTTCAGATGTGGAGTGCACCAGGCAGGAGGAGACATTTAGTGCTTTCCTTGCTGCTTACCCTTGATGGGCAAAAGCTAATGATATAGGTGATACGCCACCAGATGCTTAGTTTTTAAGAAGCTTGAATAACAAATGCAGGAGAAAAAATAAACCCCCTATACTTTCTGGGTAGAAACTCCAGAAAAGCCAGTGTCCAAAATTAAAAGACTTTCAACTGGGCCAGGATTTCATCCAGATACTTAAAGTTGTCAGTGAGTATTTTTCTAAATAAAGGTAAATCAGACAAAAAGTATGTGGACTTGTATACTGAGACAACCAAGTAAAAAGAAAGCTAAGTTCTGTTGGAACTGGCAAAATTATTCCACTGTATGTTTTGCACCTCAGCATAGACCTCACCCATCAAGCAGTTATTCTATTTATCTTAAATGAATTTAGTATCCATGAGATGCACTAAATCGGTGTCCTTAGAAAATGAACTCTGTTAATGATCAGAACTTTGCCTGACTAGTGAAATCAGACGTGAAGTGGGGAGACAGTCTCTTGTGCTCTTCAGCCTCCAAATCCATTTTAATCCTTTTCTCCTCTTGCCCAGTTGCCAACAACGATGTAAGTAAGCAGCAGGTGTAGCTGCAATGTTTGTGATGTGGACATCTGTTCACTGGGAATTAGCTTGAGGCCACCAACTCATCGCACGCTGGTCTCTGAAGAAGGGGAAGAGCAGTAGGAGCAAACTGCTGATGCGCCTGAGCTAGAAGGGGTAGGGAGAAGAGTAGGATCCGCAGCAAGCAGACCACCTCCTCATTTATAACTGATTTAAGAACTGTGCTGAGTTTCATCAGAGGATGCAAATTCCAATTATCATTTCATGCATTCCCTAAAGAGGAAATCTTCCATGCCTGGGCTGACCTTGAAAATGCTAACAGCTGCTCTGAAGAGATGGAAATGCCAGCAAAACCTACCACACAGAGCCTGATAAGGCACTCACTTTTTAGTTCCACCAGACAACTCTGGCGCTTAAAAATCCTCAGCGAAATCAATCAAGCGTTTTACTTCCTAGATGTCTGGTGAAAAATTCCAGAATACCTCGGAGTCGCTGTATGTTTGATTTGCCAATTACACTCCCTTACTCTGTTAAATCCGCAGCTCCTCTGTGAACGTGCACTGAAAGTGATTTGTGTTCTTCCATTCATAGACTGATAACTTGTACTGAAAGTTAATGATGCAGTGACACTTGGCAGAAGTTTCAGCACTGCGTGTCTGAAAGGGAGCCAAATGCCATTACTCCACCGTGGAGGCCTTCATTTTTGTTGTGGTCTGATGTACAACTTCATTAGCAAGCTTTCACATGAAATGTACTCTGTCACAGCATATAGCAGAAGAAACGTATGGGTATATGTTCAGACAAGAAGGAAGAAAAAAAGATTTATGGCCAGAGGGAAGGAGTACTTTCTTATCAACCCATAATCTCTGGAAGCGAGCTGCAGAAGGGGTCAAAACTTTAATCCATTAATCAGGCAAATTCAAAACTATCTCTAGGCTGATACTTTAGGCCTCTTGGAGCTAAACTGCTGAAATAAACAAATGAGGAAAAAAAAAGCAGCACAACAGACAATCTAAAAATGGAACTCCTTTTGGGGTAATCAAATACTACTGCCTCAGAGAGACAACCGGTTTCAGTGGAGTTCAGTAAATTACATCAGACCACTCGGTCATCAGAGACACAAAATTTAGTAGCAACAGCCAGAGCGGAGAACCTGGACCAGGAGCTAGCTAATTAGAAAGACTGTTTTAACAGAAATGAGTTTACATTTAATGCTAAAATGTGCAAGTACGCAAACAGGACTGGTACAAAAGTCAGCCTTTCAAACACTGGAGGTTTGCAAAGGACAAGCGTACCTGGGGATACCAGCTGAAAAAGGACCACTGAGAAAAAACCAACACATTAATCCTAGAAGGCATAAGGATGGGAAATTCCAACGGCAGTACAAAGAAAGAATATATATGGGAATAGCTGCACAACCGTCATTACTCATGCTCAAGAAAGATGAATTCAAACCAGAAGCGGTAAAGAGGAAAGCTGTTAGAATAGTCAGGGAACTGGACAGCTTATCTTGCGAGAGAAAGCTAGAAAAGTTTTGCCTGTTCAGTCTGTCAAAACTGAAAGCTGCAAGAAGATTAATTTAGTGCCTATTAATAAATCAGGCACACGAACAAGTAAGACATAGCTGGGAAGAAATTAGGAAAGAGGAGTTAACATTTTCTAACTATTTGGACAAACTTCCAACAGTAAGTAGAGAAAGGGAGAGCAGCTTTAAAAACTAACTAACTGCTTTTAAGAGGGTCCTTGGGAGATAGAGACCAGACGTCTTTGACAACAAAGATCAGGAGTGAGCACTGTCTCTGGAGGACACTTCTGGTTCTTCTCATGCAGCCTGTGAGTTCTGTATGAACAACAGCAAAGGCAGGCAGCAAAATCGGTCTTTGAATCTACCTTTCCATAGAAGTGCTGCAGTGGGGGTGACCTTGCTATACCTAAGCAATCCTTTTTATAAATTAACCCTTAAAACCTGGAGGTGGGCTCCAAAACCTGGAGCACAAGGAAGAACCAATGCACGCAATTTGCTCGCAAGCCAGCTGAGACTGTATCTGATTATTGAGATGGGTTTTAACTAGGCTGTATTGAGCTACTAGGCTACAGCTTTCCCCGTTACCTCTGGACTGATTCTGATCTCAGAGAGAAAAACAGCAGGGCTTATCTCGCATACGGAGTGGTTGATTTCACAAGAGACAGTCATACGTGCCCTGAGATGTGAATGTGCTGGTACACCGCAGAACTGGGAAAGGAAACAAATGACACCATGTGCTGCTTTCATGAATGCGCCTGTTGATTTTTGAAAGCTCATCGTTCTTGAAACAGAACAAACACGGGAACTGAGAGCGACAGGATTTCTGATGGGTTTTTGTTTCAACACTAAGTATTTTAAGTGCAGATGTGCTTTAACACATGGCCGCATCTCATTTACGGACCATAAAATCCACAGGTGCATAGCACCATCTGATAATGAAACCACCACTGCTATGATCTTCAATAAACTGATAGTGGACCTCTTATTCCCTCCCAACGACTATTTATAGCCCATTGAGGAAAATGTTTTGGATGGGATTTTCAATCTACAAATATTATGCCCATTCATAGCGGTGAATAACCCATGCGAAAGCGCACGCTGGCTCTGCTGCAAAGCCATTTGGTTACCCGCCTCCATTAGAAATGGCCCAGTCACATAATTAGTATGAAAAACTGACAGACTTGTAACTGCTCCTGACTGAATACCAGATAATTTATCTAACCAGAGCTGGCACAGGGAAGAAAATGGGCCTTTGGTATTTTTATCAAATTTGCATGAACCTGAAGAGAAAGCAGGCCTGCAAGGTTCTGACCTTGCTGGCACCAGTGTGAGAAAGGGATGGAAAGCAAAGACGTTTCATTCAATTATCTTCTCATTAGGTTTCCATAGCAATGGCTCTTTAAGCAGGTCAAAACTTTCTCAGTGGAAACAAACACTGAGCTGCTTGTGGGCTGTGCGTGCGTGTGTGTATTTTCTGCCACCACCAGCACAGAAGCCACCACGTTGGTCCCACGGGCTCGGTCCGGTGACCGCCAGCAGGCAGATGAGGTTGTGTCATGTATTTAATAACTGACCAGGAGGCAGATAAATCTCAGCTAAAAGCTCTTCCACAGCAAAGAGTCCGACGTAGTGCACGCAGAGCACCCCGCTCTGCCTGCCTTGCTCACTCCGTGCCGTGTCGATGCGCTGCGACAAGTCGGGCTCTCTCATGAAAGGCGCCCTTCATGCTTCCTCGGACAAAATTACCAGGCTTGAAATCTTCTTCCAGCTGCTCAAAGGCGCACTGGTTTCCCTCCTCACGTGTCCCGGGCGGCGTTTGGCTGGCCTCTCACTCCCATTGTGTGGGGTTATTGTGGGAGTTTCCTGCCCTACTTCTCTTGAGGAGGCTGTTTAAAGGCAGCATGAATAATTTGGCTTTGACTAAATCAGGTCTGAAACAAGTGAAAACAGGGCCATACACATTCACTGATTCTTTTGGATTCCTGCAAGCACAGGGTATAAAAAAAAAAGTATCTTAAATGCAGAATCTTAAATGCAGACATCTTATGTAGAGCAAGCTCTTAATTTTCTTCCAATATTACTTTCCATTTTTGAATAACACAAAAGGAATGATTTATTCTGTTAATAGCTAAGTGCAGCCTTTAGCATCCTCAGTTGGGGGATTTGTTTATTTTCTGCTTTGTTCTTCTCAGTTTCTGCCCTCTCTCTGCCTCACCTCCTCTGTCAGATCCGTGGTCCTGTTTCTTTGCAGATGAGCTTACAAATACCTGCCAAAGTTAATTTGGGCACCTTGAGAAGCTGCCAGAATCAAACATGATGGAATTTAAGCCCCCCCATCCATGACCCGGAGGGATGATTTAATAACCTTATCCATTCAAAGCTTGACCTGCAGTTTGAATGCTGCAGGGGAAGAGGATTAGGAAATGCAGTGTTAAAAACTACTGGCAAAGGCCAGCAGAGAGTGTACGGGGGCAGAACCACCACGTTGGTCCCACGGGCTCGGTCCGGTGACCGCCAGCAGGCAGATGAGGTTGTGTCATGTATTTAATAACTGACCAGGAGGCAGATAAATCTCAGCTAAAAGCTCTTCCACAGCAAAGAGTCCGACGTAGTGCACGCAGAGCACCCCGCTCTGCCTGCCTTGCTCACTCCGTGCCGTGTCGATGCGCTGCGACAAGTCGGGCTCTCTCATGAAAGGCGCCCTTCATGCTTCCTCGGACAAAATTACCAGGCTTGAAATCTTCTTCCAGCTGCTCAAAGGCGCACTGGTTTCCCTCCTCACGTGTCCCGGGCGGCGTTTGGCTGGCCTCTCACTCCCATTGTGTGGGGTTATTGTGGGAGTTTCCTGCCCTACTTCTCTTGAGGAGGCTGTTTAAAGGCAGCATGAATAATTTGGCTTTGACTAAATCAGGTCTGAAACAAGTGAAAACAGGGCCATACACATTCACTGATTCTTTTGGATTCCTGCAAGCACAGGGTATAAAAAAAAAAAAGTATCTTAAATGCAGAATCTTAAATGCAGACATCTTATGTAGAGCAAGCTCTTAATTTTCTTCCAATATTACTTTCCATTTTTGAATAACACAAAAGGAATGATTTATTCTGTTAATAGTTAAGTGCAGCCTTTAGCATCCTCAGTTGGGGGATTTGTTTATTTTCTGCTTTGTTCTTCTCAGTTTCTGCCCTCTCTCTGCCTCACCTCCTCTGTCAGATCCGTGGTCCTGTTTCTTTGCAGATGAGCTTACAAATACCTGCCAAAGTTAATTTGGGCACCTTGAGAAGCTGCCAGAATCAAACATGATGGAATTTAAGCCCCCCCATCCATGACCCGGAGGGATGATTTAATAACCTTATCCATTCAAAGCTTGACCTGCAGTTTGAATGCTGCAGGGGAAGAGGATTAGGAAATGCAGTGTTAAAAACTACTGGCAAAGGCCAGCAGAGAGTGTACGGGGGCAGAACCGAGGCTTGTGTGAACCCTTGTGCAAAATGAAAGCTGTTACTAAAGAGACTGCCACTTTCGCTGAAAATCACTGTGGAAGATGGGAACGCTGAACTGCAGGCACACTCCCAGCCTTAGGCTCATTTGGAGTTCAAGTGTATACCAAAGGACAGTGACTTGCTTTACTAAGGCACATTCATTGCAGAAAATCCCTAAAAACAGATTCAGTCAATAGTTTCTCCTGCAGAGACAACAGCAGGCAGATAACGGCCACTCGTGTTGTGGCCTCGCTGGTCGCCCGCTAACAACCTGTAGCGGCCTACAACTCCTCCTCTGACATTCCCAACAAGCCACCAGAGATCTGGCCAAACTGTATGAGCTCAACGTGTGAGGGGTTCAGTGTGAGACGTATGTCCTGCACACAGGGAGAGGGTGACAAAGACACTCGCTCTGGGGAGCAGCTGAGGCAGGGAGTGAGGACACAGCTGCCGGGGGCACAGCAGCTCCCCCACGCCAGGGGAATGCAAAGCCCTCAAGCAATGTCGCCCTGTGCCACTCGCACCCCACACGTGCCTGTTCTTCTCCAGCACCTTCTGCTCCAGAAGTCTGTTTCTGCTCAGCTTCCTGCCCTGGCAGTGTCTGGGACTGAAGTCCTGAGGATCACAGGGTTGGGAACACTTAAACTGTACTGTGCTGCAGGCTGAGGAGCACAGCAGGAAGAATTGTGGGCACTTAATATGAAGTATGACCATTTACTTGGTCAGGAGTGTGCTTGACTGGTGCAGTTCAAGAAAACAGTGATTCACGTAAGATGTGACAATTCCTAACACCCACTGCCACCCAAAGGTGGTGGGAATACCCGTGAAACACCAGATACAGCCACAATTGTTACCTCATGCGTTGTTTTTTGTCCTTCCTTTCTCTAGCAGCTGCAAAGAAAAAAATTAGTATATAGGAGTGACTGTACCTCATCCTATCCGTATGCAGTGCTCTTGGGTCTCTCACCCACTTCCTTCTCTTTCCTGGCAGTTCTCTGATACACCACATTCGAAACCTGCCCAGAGGCCGCTGGACCAAACAGTGACAGCAAACAGATCTATTTCCCAAGGGGGCAAATACACAACTTCCCCTCTGCTACATCCCCAGTTCTTCTGAAAACAGGATGAGAGTCAGGATGCAGAAGCCTGAGTTCAGGGGACTGGGTTTAACCTGGATTTCCTGGCAAACATGCAGAGCTCATCAGTCTGTCATGTAGGTTTGAATGCTCAAAAATGGGAACAGGCTAAAAGTTGGATTACATTGTTTTAAATGCTCTGTTTACAATTATGAGAAAACCCCGCTCAGTCCCCTGCCTGAGTAAACATCCTTGGGGTGTTGCCATCACTTGGAAATAATAGGGATATATACAAAACATCCCCAGATCAACATGGTATGGGGACAAAGAAGCAACAGTAACTGCTAAGAACACATTTACGCATATTTGTTACATTGCTGACTCTTCTATAGTGAAAGCAAAAGTCAGTGCGTCTACACAGGAGCGCTAGCAGTTCTGGGGAGGTTTTTGTTTAAAATTAATAATATCACTGTTAAAGATGCTGTTGCCGCTTCGCTGAAGGCACACTGAGAATCTGCAGAGTTACATGGGCACCACAACCGACAGCAAGACTGCAGTTTAAAAGTGGGCATCCTGGAAAGGGCAGAGGGAAATGAGATATATTATAAAGAGAAGAAAGCTACAAACACCTCATTCCACACTTTGTGTTATTGCTTGCATAGTGTATGACTCGGAAGACTGACCAGCTGTTTCAATTTACAGAGGGAACTCCAGTATGGCCAAAAAATCAGGGCAATTGCGAGGCCGAGCTTGAACAAACATGACTTTGTTTTCTGTTGTTTACAGATAGCTTTTCAGGCCACATCACTACCCTCGCTGTTATTCACATAAGTCTCAGAGGCCTTTGCTACAGCAAAGATTTGTCTCTCTTTGTCAGAATCAATCGAATGAAAACCACTGGTAGGGCATTTATAATGCATAGAGCAGGTTCGTATGCGCAGTCTTTTTTTGTAGCTTCATCTAATTAACAGGAACAGGGTTGTCAGCAACAGCGGAAGGTTGTATCGCCCCAAATGCCTTTAGGAGGGACAATGACTTGAAGTGACAAGCGACTCTGCCTCCAGGCTCGTTTAACCCCTATTGCCTCCCTCCAGGCACTAAGGCTGCTCTTCTGAGTTACAGCACATCGCTCCTAGACAGATACTTGTTGAGCAACTTGCTGGATGGAGGGCACCGACTAATTTCACGCCGGCATTGATCAGACTGGGCAGCAGGGTTACTAAGACCCAAGGCAAGACCGAAGATACACTGCTTGTCCACACAAACAGGATTTTTTCCGACCGCAGAGCACCAAGGCTAATCTATTTTCGGTGCGGTGCACAGTGGAGCCTGTCAGGTTCTCCCTTCAGTTGGGCACCACAGAAAAGGAAAACCAAACCAGGTTAAAACAAACACAGCGTCTTCCAGACTCCCTCAAAGCCTCTTTCTGCCTGGAATCTCTCAACTCTGGCAAATTAAACCGCCATCCAGGTGTGTTATTTTAAAACTTCAGACCTTGGTAGCATTGAGTTGCGGGGTGTGCAGGCAGCAGCACTGGGTGAGGGAGCTACCGAGAGCGACCACGTTCCAGCCGGCCACTTGCTCTCTCCTCCCTGTCCCAGCACAGGCTTTCCCTTGGGACTTGCCTTTACTTTCTGAAGCAGCCCACTCAGAACACACAAACAACTCGCCTCCACTCACCCTGGGAAAACATTTATATTTTCAATATGTAGAAATATAACTTTTTTTGGGCAAGCATTTACTTGGGCTTTAAAAGAGCACTCACAACAACGGATTTTTCAGCTCCTGAAAATCTAGATGTCTATTACGGGACAAATTTTTTCTTTTGCTCCCCAAATCTCTTTGTGAACATGAGAAATTAATGCACATCTGCATCGAGTTTCAGGTTTGGCAAACTTCTCACAACAAAAGGAGTTTTGTAAAAGGCTTACCCCAGATCTTTCATGCAGAATGAGGGGGTCCCAAAGCAGCATCCCTAAAGGGACAAGCTTTCCTGTCTCCTAGCATGCCCACACAGCAAATTCAGATGAAAGTCATAAACACCAAAAAAAAGCCTCTAGGGCCAACATGCCATCCTCCCCTGAAAAATATCAAATTCAACACAACAAGCACAGATGCATTGGATGGACTTACAGTGGTCATCTTCCTGAAGATTAATTTTATAAACTCCCCGCCCCCCCCAGAAGAGTCATTCCCATGACAATTCAGCCCTCCAGCACTGATGTGGCAGGCTGTCACTAATAGGCACAGGCCTGCATAATTTCAGTTCTGAATAATTTGTACAATATGGAGTAGATATAATTTATTACTTTCAACACCTTGCCCGATTAGCATGCACCATGTTGTCTTGTTTCTTACTGCGCAAATATTTGACACAACCTGCCCTGTGGCAGTTCCGTGTATCTGATCGGGTTAATCACACACAAACCTTCAACTGACAGACAAATCCTCAAACAGGACACTTCCATTCTTGAAAAGTCCCCCAAAATTACAGGTCTCTTCCATTTGAACTCAGATAACGAGGTTAATTTATTTTCAGTGAGGTAAATGGGCTCTTTCAGAACAGAGTCACTCAGAAGATTTTATTTTTGTAGATACTGTCTTCTCACTCAGGTATTTGTGGTACAACACCTACACAGAGACAGAATTTAGGAAGCTGGCTAGAACTTGTAAGAGAAGTTTATTCCCAATTGTGTGCTGTCCTCCTCCGAGATCTTTATCTCATTATTACCTGAGGTAGGATGATGGTATTTACCCAAGGGAAAAGTGCTTTGAGACTGAGAGAAAAGTATTATGATTATAGGATAACCTTGGAGGCTTGCTTCCCAGATTAGAGATCTCATAATGTTCCCATCCATTTGGTACTTCTGGTTTCATTATAATGTTATACAGGGAGGTATCCTTGACGAAAACTTTTTTCCATCTGTCAGTATCTGAACCACCACTTTTAAACTCTACGCCTTCTAGGCTTTCTCTGTTAACAGCAAGCAAAATGGGGGCAGTGACTGTACCCAAGGTAAAATTCACTTTACCTGTCTTAAGGTGTTTCAAAAATGAGCATCTACCCCAAGGAAACTGCCTCTGCTTTCTCTGAGTGATGAAGAGGCAAGGCACCTCTAAAAGCTAACACATTGCTTTCCAAGGTCTTTACTGTGAACCAGTTTTCAGACGATCCCACAGGAGCCCCTAAGCAGCTGTTCCTTACTGTGCAACAGCCTTCGACATGGTTGGTGCTCAGGTGAGTCCCATACCCCGCATCCACCACAGCTCCCTCCAGGACTGACACTCCTTCTACTGAACTAGCCAGAGCAAGGGTGGCAATTTCTTACAACCCTCCTATGACTGTCCAGTGTTGAATCACTAGAAGATACTAAAACGTGGGACTGTAAAACCTTGCGAAAGCACGTCACATCACAACTGGATTCCACATACTCCCTCTGAACCAGTCCAGCTGGCACCATCCCATGAAGCGCAGGCAATTGGAAATACAGTGTCAGTTGTCTTCATGCACTGCTGCACGTTACCCTTAGCAGTAGGGATCCAAGATCTTGGGATCAAAGGAAGGAGGCGCAGAAAACAAGCACACACATTGCAGCAGGAGGTGACAGTAAACAGAAACCCTCTCAGTCCTCACAGAGAGGTTTTTATTAAGGACTGCTAAAATTAAAGCTCCTTTTAACTTGGGTTTAAATACTTCATTCCCTTGGCACCTTCTTCAAAAGCACAGTTACAAACCCAGGAGTGCACAGGAAAAGGAAAGTGATTTAAGTTTGTAACTCTCCCTTCCCCTTGTCTATCTCTTTTTAGCTGCATTTAGGTCTAGTCACAGAAAGGTATTTTTTAAGCAGGTTTAATTTGCAGAAAATGTGAAATCAGTGAAGCTCCTCAAAAACGACTATGAGTCATCTTGGTGTATGCACACCCCAAGTGCTCACAGAGGCAAGGACAGATAACTCTCCCTCGATCTAAAAGCCAAAATAATAAAAGGCCAAAAGAACAAGGGAAGGAGCAGGTTCAAAAATGGGTTTCATTAATAGCGTCTGGATCTGAAATCTTGAAACACCAATACAATCTAAAATTAATTTACTTCAAAGAAATAGAAAACGTACCAAATTCCCCGTCCCTCCCCTTCTCCCCTCCTGTGCCTTCACTTACTTTCTTTCAGTGTCAGGTGTTGATGCAGTGCTGCTGAGACCAAGTGACTCCTACAAGAGAAGACACACAGCAGTGAGAGCAGACACAAGAGCAGCCTTTGCCCTATTTATGCAGAATATCAAACTAAGGAACTAATGAACAAACAAACAAACAAATGTGGGTGATCAAAATCAAAGACCTTACCTCAATTTGGGATCGCAGCTGTAGAGACGTGGGGCTGGCATCAGGTTTCTCCTAAAACAGAACAAAAGTCGGGTTAATGAAATATCCAAACACTAGAAAGCAGAAATCTGAAGGGAAAGAAGGAATAGGGTAATGGAACTTGAGGACTATCTCAAAACTGTTCAAATGGGAAACATTAACCTCTCCAGAAAGAATCACTCCTAAGATAAATTCTGAAATACACCAGTAAAACAGGTAATTCCATCCTTATCAATGGAGAGTACAGAAGAAGGTAAAATTTCCAGACAGAAGTGACTCAAAACAAAACAGAAAGAGGAATGTGTTATTTTCACTAGATCATCACACAATTTGTTAGATAAATTCAAGTGCAATTTCCAAAATTTACCTTCAGGAAGAATATACAGGGAAAATCTGACATTAAAAGAGCATTCTCTGAGCTAAAAACACTGAGAGGATTCTAATACATTTCACCATGGCCAGTTTCTCGCTCAGAAATTTGTCAACAGGGCAGAGTTCAAATCACCTTGGTTCAAACATCTGGGATACAACCATCTATCCCAGGACTCGGTCATCCAGGCTCCCTTTGCAATCAATGGAGAGAGAAGGGAACTCTTATAGAACAACTCGCCCAACGGGTTTCAGCTGCCTCCAGTTAGATGAGGCAAGTCCCACTGGTGGTATCTAATTTAAGATTACAAGCCAGCTGCCTAAAAGGCATATGCTATTAACAACGAGTCTAGCTGAAGTCAGTGGGAAAACTCCAATTAGAATGGAGGAAGAAATTATAGTTGTCAGTACCAAGAACTACACTTTGCAGGTTGATCTGCGTGTGAAACCATGGGGGAACAGACTTATGGCTATTTTATTCTCAGCCGGTCTACCCCAGTGAAGTTATTGCAAAGCGAGCACTGGAACCAAAAGGCCATCATAGCTGAGTAAGCAACCACAGTAGTATACACACTCCAAAAAAAATAAAAAAAGGACATGCATTCATTTCTTAATACTGGAGGTCTTTTTGCTCACGCATTCCTCAGCCTACATGTAAGTCTCTTATCTCTGTGAAATTGTGCTTCCTATGCCCTTTGTTTACAGACAGGGTGACAAAATGTTCTTGAGATTTAATATTCAAAAAAAAGAAAACCAGACACAATTTTCTGGAAATGCAGCCTTTTAATACTCAACAGGAAATGACCATTGACTGCCATGAAGTGGTTTTGGATTAGCCCACCCAGAAAGGCTGCAAGACTGCACAGGGAAGAGTGTGACCAGTAGGTCGAGGGAGGTCATTCTCCTCCTCTGCTCTGCACTGGTGAGGCCACAACTGGAATAATGCGTGCAGTTCTGGGCTCCCCAGTTCAAGAGGGACAGGGAACTGCTGGAGAGAGTCCAGCGTCGGGCAACAAAGATGATTAAGGGATTGGAGCTTCTCCCTTATGAGGAAAGGCTGAGAGAGCTGGGGCTCTTTAGCCTGGAGAAGAGAAAGCTGAGGGGAGACCTTATCAATGCTTACAAGTATCTAAAGGGCGGTTTGAGGGAGGATGGAGCTGGACTCTTTTCAGTGGTTCCCAGTGACAGGACAAGGGGCAACGGGCACAAGCTGGAACATGGGAAGTTCCACTCAAATATGAGGAAAAACTTTCCGTTGAGGGTGACAGAGCCCTGGAACAGGCTGCCCAGGGAGGTTGTGGAGTCTCCTTCTCTCAAGACCCACCTGGATGCCGTCCTGAGTGATGTGCTCTGGACAATCCTGCTTTGGCAGGGGGGTTGGACTAGATGATCTCTAGAAGGCCCCTTCCAACTCTGACAATTCCGTGATTCCATGATCTAGAGCAGAGAGGACCCTACTCCCCGCCACACGACTGAGCTCACTCGCACTGCTGGCCACAGCAGCCAGGAGGGCTCACGGCCATGTGCGTGGTAGTAAACAGGGCTGACACAGGGTCACTGCCCAACTGGGGGATTTTGCCTGACCATGCGTGTTCTGGAGATCTGCTTTTGCTGATTTTATAGTGAAAAGGGAAATGAAGCCCTTGAGCGGAAGTCTGCATGAGAAGGCAACCACGTTCAGTTACTGACAGATCCAACAGGACTCCTCTAGTCAAGCAGAAGCTGGACCGAGCCCAGGGAAATTCCACAGATGCTCACAGATCAGGGAAGTGAAATTAGCTATTTGGCACCAGGCATCCCTCTATTTCTCCATTAGCTCTGTCAAAATGGAATGCGACTAAGTTTTGCATCTGGAAAAGCCTGCAGGCACATCGCTGCGAATCCTCCTCGGGCACTCTCCCACCCCCACCTACCAGTCCGCAAGGAGGGAAGGAAAGACAAGCCCCATGGTCCAAATGCTTCCCACTTGTGAGCACCTCATTTGTCCACACACTGCTGCACAGATGATAAAAGCAGCATTTTATCAGCTTCAGTAAAGCTGAAGCTTCAGTATGCCAGTCAGGAGCATCCACTCTGTCCCCAACATGCCTTTATATCTCAACTTCCTGATGATTTATTCGTTGCCTTAAAACGCTGCTTGCTGCAAGAGGGTTTTAAAAAAAATATGCTAGGTTTTGTAAACTACCATTTACAAGATGCTATCTGTGCTCCCAAGGCTTTACAGAAGTCTTCTGCTTGAGCAGTTGCTTGTGAAGTCATAGCCTGGGATTGCAATTAGATGGAAAGTTACTATTTTCAGCCTAGAACTATTCAGCTGAATCGTCAGCTCTATCACCTGTAACAGAACCCTAAAAAAGCTGACTGTATTTGCTTTCTTTTTTTCTCATTTATCATCAAGCCCACCCTGTTAGAGCAGAAACAGTTTTATAGGATTAAGATGACTGTGGAGGACAGAAGCAAGGACAACTCCCCTCTCCCTCCTCTAAAGCTCTACTTTCCCGTTCTGTTGTGATTAATATTCACAACTGCCTTTCCAGCAGAATGATATTTTTCCTATTGTTATTTAGACAAGAAACCAAAGGAAAATACTTAGGAAAATACTACTCTCAACTGAACTTGTGGCATAGATCTATACCACAGCACTTTTATCAGCTTTGAGCAATTCTATTTATTTAGGTTAAAATCCATTAAACCTCACGTTAAACCTCACATTAAAATCCACAGGTCGTGTTGACTTTACTGCAGCAGGATCAGGGTCTTTTTTATACCAAGGGCTAATTCTAGAAGGCTGAGCAAATGTTGTACTGCTGGCAAGCTCTCAAGTACGCTATAACATCTTTTCAAAAAATATTTTCTAAGATTACTTTCATGAAAGTACACCTTTCACCCTGCTGAACTAAACTTTAAAAATGAAACAGAGGAGAGCCTGGGTTTATAGAAACAGTGGCTGCAGTAACAGACATCCCTTCTCCAGAGAGAAGGCATTCCTGGAGGCATTTCCAGGACTCTGGTTTTGACAAAGGAAGCATCACAGCGACAGGTATTTTCTGTCCTAGCAGTCTGCTGCCCCAGATAACTGCCCTCCACGTGTGCCCATAAAGCTTCTCTGAGGTGTACCAGACATTCACAACACCTGCACACTATGCGATGCTGGTGCAAGAAACCCGGTGATCTCAGAAGTGCATCAACTGCAGATTCCTTAAGCTATGAGGTTAAACCCAGTCTTTCCCAAAAGACTCTGATTTACTTGCATGGTTTTCGGATTTAAGGGGCTCTGCCTAAGTCACTCATCCTGTACCCAGGCACTGTCGATGAATACACTGTTAAATCACAGCAACTAAGATCCGAAAATTCTGGAGAAATGGAGATATTAATAAATTGTATCCAATCCCCAGGGAACACATAAGAGTGTTCGGTGGCTTAGCAGTGGCTTGTCCAACTCCCCTTGAGGTACAAGGTTAGCAAAGCACAGTATCTCAAATACTGAAAAAAAAAAAAAAAAAAGAAAAAAAAAGCCAGAGGGAGCTGTTGAAAATTAGTAATGCTAATACCCTGTGGAGGGAAGCCCACTGCATTTAAACTAGAGATTCCTTCATCAAGCCACCTACAGCCGATTTAGAACAATCTCAACTCTCAGAAGCATTTTGCTCTCCCAGCTTTAAAGCCATATTCTTAGCAGCCCTATTTCCCTCTTGTCTCCTCCTTCACCAGAAGCCAATGCCATCAAGAGGACAGCCGCACGGCAATGTCCTGAGGTCCTGGCTGAAGCTGTGATCCAGCAGCTAGAGGAAGGGCAGGTCTGCAGGCATCGCGCTGCCCAGGTACTGCCCGGTATCACCAACCCTTCTGCACTGCAAAGTGCTTTTTACAAATCTCTAATTTTGAAAGAAAATGTGTGTTTAAGTTAACAAGCAGGATTTGTGGCTTTTGCTTCAAGCCTTAAGCTGTTCACCTCAAAGCTCGAGAAAGCAGCTTCCTTCACAGGTAGCTTTTTTGCTTGCTTTCTACACGGTGATTTGTGTGATCATTTGGATATGTTTTCTGTTCAAATTATTGCAGGCTTCTAAATATAGTGATTTTGGTTTTATATACTACCTTCCTCGTAAAAATCTTGATAACAGTGTTACAATGAGTTAAGCCTGAAAAACGCATACAGGAAGAAAGTACAAAGCACAAAATACAGAGGGAAGAAGCTGGAAACCCATTTCCTGACTGGAATGGCAGGTTTTGAATTCATGAGGGACTTTTCCTCCTGCGATAACTTCTGTTCAGCTGTTCTCTATGTAACGTAACAGATAAGGGACGTCTCCACCTTGAAGGCTTTGCTGTTCTGCTCCTGAAATACACATGCACAGTAAAGAAGAGCATCCAAAAGGAAACATGGCTTTCCAGGGTAAGGCTCACATATTCTAGGGGGAATGTGCATATTTTAATTACCTAAACATTACGCTTCATCTATGCTCCACACCACAACTCAGTTTAGGAAATTACATTCATTGAATGAATCCCTTCTAATTAGAAATTCATGAACCTCTTCACAGTTTCTGCCACAGGAACTGTATCCACTTGAATCATAAATTTAAACACTTCTCTGCAGATCCCAAGACAGGATTATTCTCACTGAGCAGAGAGTAACTGTGCAAAGAAAGTGAGATCCAGATAAGTGCTGGAAAATTCAGTGACGTAAATAGTGGAAAAGGAGATGGCTAAAATGCTCAGATACTCATAAATTATTTTATGAAGCCATTTCAGCAGGTGTAAATAAAGCATGCACAGCAGAAAACTGTGAGAAAATTCTGCCGGTCTCTTCCCCTAAACATTCTCCCTGTTCACTCTGAACACGCACTGCATGTCCTAGTCTAGCTTTGGAACTCATTAAACAAAGGTACATCTGAAAGATAGCCAGAGCACCAAAGGTCTCCAAGAGTTTGTTTTACTTTGAAAGCAATCGTTCTGCTTGGAGTCCTCCACGACACACCATATTTCAGCCTCTGCAGAGGTTCTGGAGAAGGTGAAGGGAAGCCCTTGTGCAGAGACAGCGCAGGTAGGCAGGTGTGTGATGGGAATTGCCTACAAGTCACTGGCTATGGGTCACAGCTCAGAAAAAAGAAATAAAAAAAGACCTATCCCTGTGCCAACGACCTCTGCAAGTGTTTGAGGGAATTAATCATCCCAGTGTGTTTCCAGCGGTATAGATTAGTAAAAGTCCCACTTTGAGCCTCAAATCCCAATCTCTGGACCATCCACACAGCTGTTTCAAGGAAGAGTGAAGGCTTTCTCCTCCATTACTCTTGCACATTAGAGCCAGAGCTGACACATGCTAAATGCTAACATCCTACAGCAGCAGCAAAACCCTGGACCAAGGAAATGAGCTATGTAGGAAGAAAGGTTAAAAAATGGGATTTCAAAACAGTAAATACTTTTACACATGAAGTAACAGCCCAAGTGTCTCAGCGCCCCGTACAGCAGCACAGACACAGGTGAACACTTAGCTACTACACACTACTGATGAAATGCAGCTTCAGAGAGAGCACGCTGCTACAGCACTCACACGTCTGCTTTTAGTATTAGGTAGGGAAGAAAAACCATTCCTCTCAGCTTGAAGCAAATGCTGGAATCTATTGAACGTAACACGTCACTGGGGGAAGCGTTTGACACTCTCCCCCTCTGCCAACAATAAAAACAGAAGGGTTTTTTTGTCCATCTGAAATAGATTGCATTCAACACTAAGGCTGGAAGCCACAGAGGTCGAAAAACATTCCACAATGATTTTAAAAAACATAATTCATTAGCAATTACAAAGAAACTGCAGCTTTTGTAAAGCCCTGTGACAATGAAAAGGCAGGCAGTGCTAACTCATAAATCCACTTGTAAAAAACACGGGCTGAATCCAGCGAAATTACGGCACAGACAAAAAAACCAATGGCAACGGGCTTCAGAGAAAGGGAAGTCGATACGGGAACACAGCGTTCTGCAGCGGGGAAATCGAACACCTTCGGATCAATTCTCCTGAAGAGAGGCAGCAGGGCCAGAACTATGGTAACTGTCTCTGTGCTAAAAAACGTATTAATATAAAGGCATATATATGTGATTGGGGCACAGCGGGTCTTTGATTGATGTATTTTACATCCATTACACAAATGGTAAAACACTAAAGCGCTCGTGTGCTGGCATAACTGCATCTATAGCAGAGCTCCTGCTGGTATAAACAGGATGAGTAAGACCTGCTACATTTGCTTAAAACCCCTCATATAGGTCAGCATTAACTTTTACTTTACAGGTAAGGCCAAAAATAACTTTTGTGAGAAGAAACGAATTACGGCACAGACAAAAAAACCAATGGCAACGGGCTTCAGAGAAAGGGAAGTCGATACGGGAACACAGCGTTCTGCAGCGGGGAAATCGAACACCTTCGGATCAATTCTCCTGAAGAGAGGCAGCAGGGCCAGAACTATGGTAACTGTCTCTGTGCTAAAAAACGTATTAATATAAAGGCATATATATGTGATTGGGGCACAGCGGGTCTTTGATTGATGTATTTTACATCCATTACACAAATGGTAAAACACTAAAGCGCTCGTGTGCTGGCATAACTGCATCTATAGCAGAGCTCCTGCTGGTATAAACAGGATGAGTAAGACCTGCTACATTTGCTTAAAACCCCTCATATAGGTCAGCATTAACTTTTACTGTACAGGTAGGGCCAAAAATAACTTTTATGAGAAGAAACGATGGACAACGCAGCAAAGATCATAAAATCACAGAATCATAGAATCATCTAGGTTGGAAGGGACCTTCAAGATCATCTAGTCCAACCATCAACCTAACTCTGACAAAAACCATCACTAAACCATGTCCCCCAACACCATGTCAACCCATCTTTTGAACACCTCCAATGAAGATGCCTCAACCACTTCCCTAGGCAGGCCATTCCAATGCTTGTACACCACGTCAACCCATCTTTTGAACACCTCAAGCACTTCCCTAGACAGGCCATTCCAATGCTTGATAACCCTTTAAGATGTGGGTTTCCGGGGAGGACTTCAAGGTAGTGAGGGTGTTTGTGGTGTCGGGAAGAGCTGTAATGTTTCAGAGAAATGAAAAAACCAAACAAACCACATCAAGAATGGTTAAACATGAGGCCAGAGAAGGCTCAGGATGTGACGTGGGGAGGGAGGTGTGAGGGAAAGCCCAACTGGCCACTGCCCAAAGCGAGGGGACCTTCTTGTGCAGGAGCTGAAAAGGGGCCCAGACACCGGCCGCCACTTCCCCAGGGAGAGGGTTTGGGCCTGTGGGAAAGTGACACAAGGAAGAGAGAAACTAAATGAATAAACAAACAAACAACAGTTTGTTACAGTGTTCTTCTGGGTAGGAACAGTCTGGTCAGCCAAGAACAGACTCCTCGCCCAGTTCCTGGCCCTCCGGCGAGGATGGCTCTGGCAGCCTGTGGGTACCTCGGCCTCAAACAATTAGGAAGGCAGCACCTCTGTGAACAACTTCTCCTCCCTCCCACCCTGCACAGGGCTTTCCTGTAACCACAAGGCCAGGAATTTAGAGGAGTTTTGAAGCGGAGCAGTCACAGTATCACCAATAAGATGAAAATAATCATAAGCAGCTCCTCGCCTGGAAAGCCATGGCACATTATACCAAACTTCTTTCTGACTATCAACAGTCTTGAGCTTGTTTTATGTGCTTTTCAAATTCAGGATACCCATTCCTCAGGGTCAGTGATGTTCTCTCTCTCCCTCTGTGAAAACATTTTTAAGATCTTACCAGTTTTTCATTTTCACGTACACAAAGCTGTACTACTTTTGTATTAAGCTTATTTGCCGTTTTCTCAATTTCTCTTCAATGCTTTCAAAAACAACAAAAGAGGTATTTTCTTTTTAAAAACTGGCAAGGGAAGAGAAGGGGAAGCCCAGGCGGAGACCAGTGCCTCCAGGAAACTTCTACAGCTATGCTATAAATCCTTTCAAATAGATGTACCATGGAAACTCAGGGTAACGACACAGGTCCACTGTATGTTGCATTTGTATTGATAATGTATTTGTGCACCTACACACTAATGTCCCTGCCTCCAGCACATGAAATTTCAGATGATCTATACTGCAAACGAACATAAGCTTTCGCGCTGAATCAATCAATACACTCAAGGCTCAGGGATTCTCGTGAAATGGGTTGTTACTGTAATACTGATTAATTTTTGCAAATAAACTCCCTTTCACATCATCATTTATTGTGCTAGCTAACATTTAGAAACTCCACATCGTGTTCACTTCATGTTGTGCCAAACAATAAGTTACCAATGAATTATTCAGAAGATCTGTAGCAGAAAACACAAACTACAGTTGACTTGGAGTTACTAAGGCCTTAAAAATCCTGGTGAAATTCAGGAGTATATAAATCAGAAGAAAGCACCGCTCAGTAAGAAATCCACAGAGGAATTTTTTGTATTACCACAAATGCATGGGGTACCAGCAATGTAGTCCTACATTTCAGGGAAAAAAAAATACTTTGCATTAATTTCTTTCTGTGGAAGCAGTGATTTGCTTTACTTTGTTAAAAAAGGAGACATAAAAAAGTTATAAAAGTTATCTAGTGGAAAACAAAGGATATTTTAGTTTAAAACTTTCCCCTGACTCTTAGATTTTTGTTTTCCAACTTATATCAACCTGATAACCTGCAATGCATTTTGTACCCGGAACTCCTATCATTACAGTCACTGTAATACACAGATTGGCGTAAAATTAGACAGCCCTTTCAATTTCTTTTACTTGAGACACCTCACATTCAGAGACTCAAAACGAAACCCAAATGCAGAAAGAGATCCGACTGTTGGATATTTAAGCTGTGGTCAGCAAAACCAAAATTCAGAACTCAACAGCATCGCGGGCAGTGGAAAAAAAAGCACCAATTAATAAGAAATCTGGCACCACCCTGGTTTCTACAACTAAAGCACCAATTAATAAGAAATCTGGCACCATCCTGGTTTCTACAGCTGCCTTTTGGGCTGCCTGTTACAGCTATCAGGCCATGCTCTTTAGAGCTCCCAACCTCCTCTTGGCTTCATGAGCCTTTGGGAATATCTGCACCTATATCCAAGTTTCCAATTTTAAAAAGTCCGTATGTACAGAGGCATGTACTCTGCGTTTTCTTTTAAACACGAAATCAAACCTTTCAGAACAGGCTGAAGCCTTTATTTAAGTCAAGAAAATCTATCAGATTTAAGACTTTCTCACACCTAGCACAACTTCTGGAAGTTTTAGTGCTACTGCTCAGGAAATTGATTTTTCTTTTAAATTTTTAGAGAAGTGAAAGAATTCAGTAAAAAGCAGGAAAAAGAGGGGACAGAACCACGTAACAGAGAGCTGAGCTGAGCCAGGACCTGGCCCACGTTATCCCACATCCCTGGCAAGTAGCCTTATCACGAAGCTGTGCCCACATGCACATTTAGTGGTTTTCTCACCTTTCCATGAAGCAACTCAAACAGCCTCCTGTTGCACCCTTTCTCGCAAAGAGAATTATGCCAAAACTTTAAACATTTGGGCAAAGTGGATTCTTGCTTTCCAACTGACAGTAAAACTGTAGCTCTTTTTTTTCCTCTTTCAGAGGTTAAAAACATCACCAGCTGCAAGCTCAAAAACGCAGACATCCTGAACTCAGGTCTTCATGGGCAGAAAGCCTCGCAGCCCTAGCTTTCCACCCATCCATTCGCAGTGTTTCAGACTTGCTAGGCCTTTTCTGCTGATTTGCACTTTCATTTTAATGTTTTCAATCCAGTTTAGTTCCCCCTTAGTGACTCCTATGTTCATTATTTCATGAGAAGACTCCAGTCGGAGAGCTATAACAACATGAGATATGCTGATTTCATGACTTATAAACAAGAAGGGCTGGTGGGGCCTGACCCCCATTTCAGCCGCTCTGACAGCAGAACCAGCAGGAATAGAGAAGGTTTTGAAAAAAACTTTCTATCAAACTTGTGTCAGCTTATGGGGAACTGACTCTTTGCTAACATTTGTTATTACAATAACCTCATTGTGAAGAAGCAGAATCCTTTTTAAGAAGGCACGCTAGAAGCAGGAAAAAAACTGGTCATACTGGGAAAAGTTTTTATGTTGTTTTTTTTTTTTTATATAAATCTGACTTTTTATAACTATTTAAAAAGCAGAATCAATGTTTAACTTGGAATCTAACTGGTTTTGTTTACTATGTAGGTATGTGAAACTGAACACCTGAAAATGAAGATGGATAATATGAATTCATTCCCTAGAGCTAGGCACTGAACTGCTCGCTCTCAACCTGCATAAACGCACTCCAGGAATGTGAGGGGGTGAGAGAAGAGAGACAGAGGTGGATAGTTGGATGCTAACTTCAAAGCCTCCTGGAAAGTGAGGGAGAAATTAATTTCTTGAACAAGAGAACTGAAACCAAATTAACCATGTTAATGCAAAAAAGGATTTCCCCACAAATTGCTAGTCTGTATTTATACATCCTCCCTGCTATACAAACTGCCTTTGATAAAGAGAAATTTAAATTAGTAGTTCTCTTTTTACTTTTGAAATTGAAGCCTGTATTTGATGGAAGCTTTGGGCGAGATTCTTACTTATTTAAGTCTTCATCACTGGCCATCACATGATGATTATTATCAAACTGAATTTCAAATCAACTCTGATGCATTGTATTAAGCACAAAGACAGCATGAAAGACTGCTTCCATCAGAGGGAAAAATTGTTACTGAAAGCCTTTATAACATTTGGCACAATTCTGTGCATTTACAAGGAAGATACACAGCATCATTGTTTGACAACATTAAGAAGTAATTATTGCCTTCCACACCTTCACGATAGAAATCTCTATCTGCACAACTATTGATAGAAATAGTCTTCATTTTCTTTTTATATTTAAAGTAAGACTGGACTAGAAACTCTTATGCTGTAGATGGAGTAGTTAACAGTAATGGCCCCAAGTGGTGGTGCATTAAAGGGAAGCCATGCTCTATGGGACCACTGCTGCAGCAAGTTTTGCTTTGAAGGGTAATGGTGTGACAGTGGCATCTGACAGCTCCGATACTCATCGGCACAACTCCTGGTAAGGGGTTAAATTAAAGGCTCGAATGACACCATTAAAAGCTCCCGCTGTTGGGCCAGGCTCCAGCCCAGCTGCAGAGCTCCAGCCACTTCTTGCAAAGCTCAGCTGTTCTGCTGAAAAGGCACAAGTGGGCTCCTGCCACTTAACCAGCTCTTGGGATAGAAGATGGGCTTTGCCCTGGCACACCAGCCAGACAGCAGAAAAGTGGTTAATACAAGTTTTAGTGATTCTTAAATTTAAAGGGCCACAAATATGAATTTTGAGGATCTGTCCAATAGCCGTAAAATGCTCATCCTTTCCTTTGTTTAAAGCAGGAGGCTCAGAGATCTTCCCCAGGAGAAGAGAGGGCAGACCAGAACCCTCTCTCCAGGGAAACAGCAGTCTCCTGGTGAGATGAGGCTTGCGCGGCCCCTGGGGCTGACTCCCACTCCCGCCGGCCCAGGGACATCACACTGCTTTCAAGCTAGCACAGGATGGCGATGCACAATTTTGCTTTGCCTCACTGTGTTTTTACACAACATGTGGTTATCCCATCACGGACTGAGCCAAGGTCTTTTCCGAACAGAAGGCCAATTGCTGAAGGATGAACAAACCTTGTAACAAGAACGTCTGCAGTGAAAACATAATTATGACACTATTACGTGCTGCTTACAGAGAAAGCATTTGAACCTCAGCAAGCAGCCATCCTTCAGTAATCACAGAAAACTCAGACCTGAGGAATTTGCAAAGAAAGCTCCCACCGCTGCTCCAAGCAAATCATCTGCAATCATCATCCACAACTATTCAGCAAAGAATTAAGAGTCCTCCAGTAAAGCCAGACAAATGATTCTCTCATGTAACATTTTCTCCGTGTGCAGTTAAAACTACACACTCACAATGCAGCTCCTTAGACCATTTTATTCCTGAAGTGGCAACTACAATGAGCTTCTTCCCATGTTCCACTTGCAAGTTCAGCCTTTCTCTCCACCAGACCGTGGGTCACGCTTGACTTGAAGGACGCGCAGGATTGGCAATGCAGAAACAAAGAAAGCACAAGTGCAGAGCAGACTTGCACTCCAAGAGCCACCCGCAGCGTTTCAGTGACGCAGGGTGTACAAGTAGCACATACACTTCATTCCAGCAAAGCCTGTACAGCCTTGCACTCCCTCGTGCACCTTCTTATTCAGCCTACCCACCCAGCGCCGCATTTTATTACTACAGGAGTACTGCAGTCCCAGTTAATCAAAATTATGGCATTAAAAACGCTGGCATGCATTGCTTTGAGTTTTTATAACTTGTCTTCCAAACGTATATGAAGTGAAACAGAGCCCTTAGCAACCAGTATTTGTGTTTGGAGGTCCATTCAAAACCCAGCCCCTTTGCTAACAGCACCGAACTGTGCTTATGGCCACACAGCAGCACAAGAGTTGGCCATAAGTTACAGGGATGCCACGACGAACTAGGTAAAACTAACAAATTAAGTGGGTATGCCTCATCTGCACTGCTACAGGGGAGGTTCAGCCCTCTGCATGCCTTAGCAGAATTGTAAAACTAAGTAATTGAAAGGAGGTCACTTACAACTGTAAATGCAAGAAATGCCTTTGCAGCCCTGGAGACCAGCTAGAGCAAGCGTGCCCCACAGTAAGCCCAGCTGATTTGGGGCTGGGCTTTTTTCAGTGGTGCCCAGTGACAAGACAAGAGGTAACAGGCACAAACTTGAATACAGGATGTTCCATCTAAACATGAGAAGGAACTTCTTTACTTTGAGGGTGGTGGAGCACTGGAACAGGCTGCCCAGAGGGGTGGTAGAGTCTCCTTCTCTGGAGACATTCAAAACCCACCTGGACACGTTCCTGTGCAACCTGCTCTAGGTGGACGTGGTCTGGCAGGGGGGCTGGACTAGATGTTCTGCAGAGGTCCCTTCCAACCCCATATCATTCTGTCATTCTGTGATTTAAGAACAATATAAAGGCCATCTTTTACCATGTTGCTGCAGAAAACTGGGACTTCATCATGACTCCTTCATATTAACTAAGCCTTCCGAATCATCTTCTAAACAGGTGTCTACATTGAAGGGAAACAGACCAAAACCAACCAACCAAAAACCCAGGGAATAAATGAAATATTATGTAACAAAGAATGACCAAAAAAACCCCAACCAATTGCACAAAACCCTCAAAGAGAAAGGCAGTAGCAAAGGTACAAAAGAAACGTAAAACTCACAAAAAGCTCATAAATCATATCTAGAAGTCCAGAGACCCTGGTGCCTCTTAACGACACTGAAGTATTGCTCTGAGTGATAACAACTCTCAATTTCAATCTAAACCAAACGGCAGTCAAAAGCTTTAGACTGGGAAAAAAAAAAATCTAGGGAAGTCAAATCATTTCAGTTAATAATTTGCTGCCAAGCACTTTCAGTGCTGCTTTGTCATAGCTGGCAAACCCACGGAGCAAGCGCCCTGCAAGCTGCCTGCCTGCAACAAGCACAGGGTTCTGCTGCAGGAAGGGAGCGTGCTGGGTCTTGTCTCCTCTTCCCTACAGCAAATATAAATTACACATGCAAAACCCGGCGAACAAATGACCGAACACCCTGTCTTTGCAAATGTCTTTGTGTAAGCGTTATGACTCAGTTTGCTGGTAGGCCCTCCAACTAAATTAATTTACTGTGGTAAGGAAAATCTGAGCAAAGTAAAATTTAAGCTGTACAAACACCTGCAAGAGTTTCTAAATGCCTGGGCTTCTGCAGCCAAGACCTGCTTGTTTGGGCAGGTGCTGCCACTGTTACGGGAGTGTCCACGGTAAAAATTCCTCTGCTCAACTGCCTTCAGAAGGGAAAGCTGCCCTGACTTCTTGGAAACAAGTCTGCTCTAATCACGACAGCAACACAATGTCTTGACTGAAAGCTTAATTTTTTCCTGCTCAGACTCCTCCTAGTATCTTCGATTTTTTTCCAGGTTATGGCCCTGACAGGGTTGAGTTACAACAGCTTGGGGCACTCATGCGTACGTACAGCATTTCTTTAAAAGTTTTTCTTGTTTCAGATCCAGTTCTAACACAAACTGCTCCTCAATAATATTTTTTGTCTCTTATTCAAGGTTATGTGCACTCTGTGAATAAGTGCATGCCAATGGATACAGAATGAGTTTTCAATTACACAAGATTTTGTTAAAAACAACTGAAATAAAAACAGTACATAAGCAAACGTAGCTGAAACTACAGAACAATCTCTCCTATGCTACACTAGGCTTTCACAGATACCGACAGGTCCCACTATATGAATTAGATCAAGTGTATTGCAACGTGCTTAGGGTGCTACTTACTTCTATAAAGAAACTATTGTTTTATGTATGTCCACTGGATAATAAACCAGAAAGAGATACACAGTGCAGTTCATCAGAACTGAGTTATCTTCCCTGTCCTTCTAGTCTCCTCTTCATTTAGCTTAATCTATGGTCACTCTTAAATATATATATATATATTTTAATATCATCTTTCTGAGAAATTGAAGGGTTAGGACAACAAAGTATTTAAGCACATGCATGGCAACAATACTCATATATAAACTTTGGCATGTTTTTGCATGCTTTACTAGATAAATCCTGATCCCACAGGACAGGGTAGAAGCAATAAGAAGAATTAGTAAATACTACAGAATACCTTCATTTTTCATAGAAAGGAATTGTAATTCCTTTAGAAATTGCAGCTTTTCGTGTTTCACCGTGCATAAAAGCTGCGGTTTCTATACAACTATCAAGCCCTCAGAAAACAGATCTTTTTAAATTTAGAAAAAGACTAAATCACTCACTGTCCAAGCATATCCAGAGGCTGATCTTTGACAGTTCAACAGATCACATGAGGAAAGAAGACAATAGAGTGAAAATTGGTCAGTGCTAGGAAAGAGTGGGGGCTGCAGCAATGTCAGGGAGATTGCCTGAAGCCAGTTTCATTATTCACCATTCCTCATAAATGCATGCAAATCCTCACACCTAGGCATCCTCCTCACGCACTGAAATTCTGAGAGGGTTCCCAGGACTGCTAAATTGCAAAGGCAGATGTGACATAATTCCTTAGACATCAGAGACCTACTGGTACTCTGCATTTCTGAAAAGAAGGTCCAAATCTTGACAAAAATGCAATGCCAAAACCAGATTCATTTCTGATTTGAAGAAAAAAAAAAAAGCCCTGAAAATCTATACAACAGTTTGCTATTAACTTTTTCTGAAGTACACGATGACACTAGACCAGATAAGTTACACTTGCATTCATAACTGACTTAGAATCATAGAATAATTCAGGTTGGAAGAGACCCTTGGGTCATCGAGTCCAACCATCTACCCTACTCTACAAAGTCCTCCCCTACACCATATCTAAATGACTCTTAAACACATCCAGGGATGGTGACTCAACCACCTCCCTGGGCAGCCTGTTCCAATGCCCGACCACTCTCTCTGTGAAAAATTCCTTCCTAATGTTCAGTCTAAACCTACCCTGTTGGAGCTTGAAGCCATTCCCTCTTGTTCTGTCATTAATTACCTGTGAGAAGAGACCAGCACCAACCTCTCTACAGTGTCCTTTCAAGTAGTTGTAGAGAGTGATGAGGTCTCCCCTCAGCCTCCTCTTCCTCATACTAAACAGCCCCGCTCCTTCAGCCGCTAAAGGAGAGACTTCATCTCCTCCTTGTGTTTCCCTGTCCTTGACAAGTACCCAACTCCAGCTCCCTGTAAAAAATGCATGGAAAATGTATATACTGAAATGGAGGACTGTTTTCAAATCACACACAGCTCAGTAGAACTTTAAAATGCCAACATTTAAGCTTAAAAAAGGTGAGAGCATTAATTTGACATGATCCTTATCTTTACACTTTTTAAACCATAACTAAATTGCCTCCCAGCTGTCAGCTCGAATTAGACATTCTTAATTATGTAAACTCAATTACTAGCCTTTTATATTAACAGTTTTGTTTGCTCACTCCTTCAGCACCCCTCAGATCTAATTAAGAAACAACTTTTAACACCACAACGTTGCACGTTCCAGAAGGCATGGATGGAATGGCTTCTCACAGCTCTTCCCCAGCTGCCCCCCTCGACAAGGCCTTGAAGGGCCTCCAAAGGCTCAAAGTGCTGCTACTGTTGTTTAGGTACTAAAATGCGAGGTTATCTCAGTAGATCACTCCCACTCCAGTCTCTTTGCTGGCTACGCAAGAAATCTGCTGTAAAAACTGTTCTTTGTGGCCTTTGCCTATTTGCTACTAAATGAATCTGTTTTCTTTGCACGTCCTTGGCTTCTCTAGCACTGGCAAACGCTCGTCTTTTATACCATCCCTTTCTGTCACTTCAAGTCTCAGTGTTAGAGGACAAAAAGACATTTTTCAGTTTACTGAAAAAAGAAAAAAAATGTTAGCTGGTCAGAATGAAAAACGAATTATCTGTTTGCTTTAATATCTTGAACATCAGCTTCTTGGTAGCTGTAAATGTGCTTGCAATCATTATTTTCAACAAGCATGAAAGTAATGAAACTGTTTTGGTTAGAAGTCTATTTGAAATAGGAGGAGTTACAGAAAGAAGACTACTGCATTTTTAGAGGCTGGCACGCAAGGCCAATTTGAGCCTATTTCTCTCTTTCCAACTGCTTCTCCCATCTCTCTAATTCTGGGCATACTGCAAGCCATAAATTTTTATGTCCTCCACACCAGGAAAAGGGGAAATAAAAGTCTTGAAAGAGGAAAAAGGTATCCTCCGGTGTTGTCTTCTGCATATTTTGCACTTTGTACTGCCTCAAGTGAAATATTTGCTTTTTAAAGCCATTTTTAACACACACTGTCCTAGTCTCTGTGGGACCTGCTCCCAAGGGACTTTTCCACAGCTCCACACTTAGAGAAGTGATTTATATGGTGATCATAAAATGCACAATGCACTGCTATACCCAGGAAGAGAAAAACTAGCCTAAAACCTACTCAGCCTTCAGACTATACCTGCCACCAGGACAGCCACTGGATTCAGGTCTGTCATACTGCTCTGAGCTCTCCCATTTGTACTGCTGAAGACCAGACCAGCAGCTCCAAAGGCAAAATTGGGAAGAGCATGGCGTGATGGTTGGAAGAGAACATGGCCACAAAGCACAAACACACAGGAGACTATTTCAGAAGATGGTGCTCCTTGGAGGGCAAAAGAGCTTGAGACAAAAATCAGCAGCACAGTGCTGATGGGTCTGTAGATTACACTTGACATTGCTCAGACTGCTGCGGTTTTCCAATGGGCAGCAAGGCTCCTCACACCTACTGCTCCTCCTGCCATAAACCAGCTCATTGCAGCCCAGAGTGACTCTGTGGTAGGTTCATCCAGCAAACCTACAAAGAAAAATATTCCTCTTCATCATTTTCATGTGCTTGGGATGCGCACAGACTAAACAAGCCTCTCTAGGATTTAGGAGCCTGAAATGGAACAACCCAAGCCATCATATAAAAAAAAGTAAAAGACAACTATTACTGCTGCCTGTTCTGCCTCAGATTGCCAAAATCTTTCATCCCATGCCCAAAGAAAACATAGAGAATTGTTTGTTACAAAGTTACAAAGATAAAAAGCACATCCTCTGGGGGCGGGGGTGGGAACTCAAACAAAAAACCCCAAACCCACCACAAAACCTGAAGTGTTTCCACTTCTCTCTCCATATTCTTATAGGGATGTTTAATTAGACGATAACTAAAGGCAGGGGTAGCTATCTCTAGGGCTCTAAGAAAGCAGAAAGAGATAACACAGGCAGAGAAGAGCTATTTTACAAATAGCCTTTATGAAAGCAAAGTTGGCAAATGCCCCAGCAAACAGATAAAGGCTTGTTGAGTAGGCTGAATAGTTCACCCTACCTTACGTATGTAACTGCATGGCTATTATCAGGTCCCTTTTTTAGAGTAAATAATCATTTTGAAAAAAATAAATGGAGGGGGAACAAAAGAGTATAACTACTTTTTTATGAGAATCCAATTTCCTGAAAAATCATTCTTCTTAATTTGCCCTGCTTTATTAAAAGCGTGTGTGCCAAGTTGAGGTAACATCTCTTACTGTTATAATTTTCATCTACACGGCAATTCACAATTTGCTCTGTGCCAACTCTGGCTCTGACTCAGGCTGCATACACACCAACAGCCCTGCAGACTACATCTACTGTGACTATACTTCCACCACTCACATAAAAACCCCAACTGAATTACTCAACTTAATTTTCTCCCTCAAACTTCCCATGTTTAAAAAAAAAAAAAAAAAATAATTAAAATTTGTGCTCTGAAATCAGACTTTGAGAAGAAATGTGCCAGCATTAGCACTGTGCCCCTAATTAAACCAACATATTTATGGTCTCCATAAATTCCCTCTGTAGCCATAATGCAATTGTTTCTATATGCCAATTTCACAGTATATGCAAATACTTTCATATTATCAGCCCTGCCTCGCTGACTGCTTAAAATAAGGTCCTAATCTAGCAATGCAAATGAGACTTAAGCTGTGTCCCACGTGTTAACGAGAAATGGCAACCAACCTCAGAGAGCCTTCCACTCCTCCAGAAAAATCCCTCCTGACTGCACAAGATTTTCTAGATTATTTAAAGGGACAGCATTAGGTATATACTTTCCCCCCCTTCTTCTGACCTAGCATCCGTTAAACAGAATGTCCTTAACTTTTGTTGCAACTCCTTCAAATGCTAATTTATGTTCCTTTCTGCACTTGCAGAGGCCTTCACATAGATCTGAAAGAAGTTCCTGAAATTTTCATCAACTTCAGAGAATGAACATTGCTACATTCAAGATTTGGAAGCTTAATTTATTCTCTTGTAATTTTGAGAAAATTTATCCTGGCAAATGAAAATCCAGAAATGGCTCACAGCCAGCTGTCAAGAGAATGTGGAAACCAGCAGCAGCAGCCCATCCTGTACGGGATGCCAAACACCCCTTTGCTGTTTTATTTCTCAGTGTCACTGAAGAGGCATCATTTGTCCTTAGTCAAATCCGGTCACTGTCCCATCACAGGCTAGACCCACACCCAGTCAAGAGAAGGTACTTGTCAATAGGCACCAAATCAAAACCAAATACTCCAACAAGTTATTTAACTTCTATATCCTTCTCTTTAACCATCTGTAAAAAGAATATTTTAGCATCCACCTTTGTGTAATGCACAGATGCAAATCATATATAACAATAATCTGTCTATGTACACAGTAATGCTGTGGCACAATGAAAGTAACCCCTCATGGGACTTCAGGTACAGTCTGTCCTCTTCAGGCACTCATAATCCACTACCTGAAAAATGCGTTTTCCCAAAGAGATGTTGATATTGGTGAAGGACAGAAGATATTTTACATTATATGCCCTTACACTTCTAAAATTCTATTTTACAGATAAATGAAAAAAGCACTGCAACAGTCTCCTTTCTATACGGTTTCAAATATCTTTGATGAAGAATGGTATTTTTCACAGAAAAGGCAGGGGGGACACGACAACATGAAAGTAATTTCAGGAGTATTTATGAATAGGGTACTATTTCATATTAATGAAAATCAGATCATAAAATAGTCTGTGAACTAAGAAAGCGGAAGACAAACACCTATATTAATACCAATAATTTGCCCCATCATAACACACATTCAGGATGCTGTTTTTGAAACAATAAAAACTAAATCAGGAATCTAAAATACAATTCCACAGAACAACAGAATGTCGGACAGTGGGACAATTTCATTTCACAAAGCAAGTATATAATTGTAAATCTATGCAATATAGTTTGTTTTTTTATTTCGAAGTCATCAGACATAGGAGGAATGTAACTGTGTTTAGTTTGCGAACATCTCAGGAAAATCTAAAACCATATGAAGTAGCAGGTATTAATATTACATAAAAGTGTGAAAAAACACTAAACACTTATTTTTCCAGCTCAGTTCTACTGAAAGGAAGGTTGGATGGCAGTCATGTTACTGCCCGAGTTGACCTCTTGTTTATTGCTTGCTACAGTAAAGAAAAAACAAGGCCTTCAGGGTTCAAGATCAAGTAATTCATAACTAAATTTATGGAAGGCTCCACTACAAAAATCAATAAATAGTGAGTAAAGAAGGCACTATGAATAAAACAACTTCGTAATACTGGTAACTCCACTTGAAAGGATGGCAAAAATTTTCTACATAGTAAGTATATACCAAATCAATCTGTGGACTATAATTTGCATGGAATAAGCTATTTAACATTTTGCCCATGACCTCAGTGTTGAGACAGATTAAGTTCTCTCCCATCTTTTTGCAAGGTCACACGTAAATACAGGTGGTTCTCTGGACCCTTCACTGTCACTCTTACTTACACACTGACCCTTTCCTACAATTATCCACCACGGCACGTGCTTTTCAGGAGGAGTTGAAAAAACACATATATCAATTAAGAAGACTACAGGAGCACATAATGGGACTGCCCAATTAGAAACTGCCACCCCAGAAGCTTGCCTAATTTTTGCCAAAGGTAGCTTGACCTATACAAATATACCCACATGCATTTTTTTATATATACACACATATACGTATTAGATCAATAAATACATGCTTGATCTCTGCTGATAGATCAAACAGGAAAGGTGCAAAGAGGGACTGTTGTCTATTTCTGTTACCAAGGAGCAAAGGGCTGGAAGGTGCTGTCATTATCCATTACACAGACAAAGGTTGTTTTCATATAAGGCTTCATTCTAGAAAAACAAACATGTCAATCCGCCACCACTGCTAGGGAAATAACGACAAAAAAGCAGGTTATTCTGGCCTGATGTTTGGAAATCAGATCCTATTCAACATGGAGAATTGAAAGGTAATGCATTTAACCAGAATTAGCCAGACAAAGAGATCCAGGGTGGGGAACATCTGGAGAGCTAACAGCTTGGCAGAAAAAGATGTAGGGATTATTGTGAATCATAACCTAAGCATAGTGTCATGTTGTTGCATAAAGAACCACTATTGCATTACAAATACAAAAAAGATAATGGTGTGCTACCAACCCTTCTGCTGTAGTCAGTCCTGCTAAAACCTCAGGTGCAATCACGTGCCCGGTTTTTGGTGCCATTGTAGAAAAACAGAGGCAGAAAATTGATCAGAGTCCAGAAAAAGAAACAAGAGTATTTGTGAGTGGTGTAAAAAAAAACTCCAAAAGCACTAACGTATTGCTGGAAATTAATATTATTTAACCTGAGAGGAGGAAAAAAAAAAGGAGAAGAAGTGGGTGGGGGATGAGGACAGACATAATGTCCTTCATAAATATAAAAAAAGTTCCTGTAAAGAAGGACATTTTTGGTATCCATGGAAGACAGCTAAAGTTAAAGAGATGTCTCTAAGATACTAATAAAAACCTCAGCAGTAAGGACTACGCACACTAGAATAGTTTGCCTAGGGAGACGGTGGAATTAACATGCTGGAACAGTTTTAAGGACAGGTCAGATCAGCATCTGTCAGGAATGATAAGCAGAGTTGAATCTGTCTTGAGGCAAGAGATGTACCAGGTGATTTCTCAAAATTATAAAATGAAGCCAAGGTAAATTCCATAAAGTACAACAATACTAAGATAAAGAGACTGAGGCAGCAGAAAACTTAAAAGAACATGCTTGGTAACCCATCTTCAACCACAAGAAAAATTCAGATCTTAGTATAACAGTGTTTCACTTCCAGTTTATACATTTCACACGGAGCTACAAAGAGAACTTCCACTCATTTATTTGCAGTAACAGGCAACTTTATCTCAGAGCAGCTGTTGCAACCTTAACCTGGTGTGGTTGAGATGCAGCCAGCTTACCATGATGTCTAATCTAAAACCAGAATCAGCTCAATGTAACAGCTTAACTTCGCATTTATTTTGTGTTTTGAGAGACATTTCACATTTGCACCATAGAATCAGAATGGTTAGAGTTGGAAGGGACCTTAAAGATGATCCAGTTCCAACCCCCCTGCTATGGGCAGGGACACCTCCCACCAGACCAGGTTGCTCAAAGCCCCATCCAGCCTGGCCTTGAACACTTCCAGGGATGGGGCATCCACGACTTCCCTGGGCAAAACTATCCTCAACTCATCACTCTCTAAGAGTATGTTTTTGCACCCATTTCTGATCTTTTACATTCTTTCTATCGCTATTTGCAAAAGCAGCAAAGCTGCTTTCACCAGTCTCCTGCTCTACAGGAGATAACATTCAGCTCAGAGGGAAGTATGAGAAAGAATAAGGAATGCAGAAGGGTGGAAAAAAAAGTATGGTGAAGGAGGCACTCAAGGAGAAGAGAAAACAAACCATGTGAGACAAGTGAACGGAGAAAGGGTGCCGCAAGGACCCTTCTACTTCGAGTACAGGAGAGAGAAAGGGTTGTGAAGCTTTGAAAACAAGCATGGGTGGAGTGAAATAAGGCAGGCAGAAGGGCATAGGCTGAGCTGCTAAGGGAAGAGTTCATAGAATCATAGAATGGTTAGGGTTGGAAGGGACCTCAAAGATCATCTAGTTCCAACCCCCTGCCATGGGCAGGGACACCTCCCACTAGAATAGGTTGCTCAAGGCCACATCCAGCCTGGCCTTGAACACTTCCAGTTGGAAGAGAAGATGACAGGAACTAGTAAGAACAACAGCCTTGAGAATAAAGATGGTGCCACAGAAGGAGAGTTACTACAAACAATGAAGGAAGCTCCTCCCATAGCTTTGAGTCTCCTGTAACAAGGCAATACAGAGGCACTATCTGAACTATCACTGAGGGACAGGCAGGTGTTAATTCTGGAACAACAGAGCTTCTTCAGGTATTTTATTCCACATTCACTCTGGAAAAGCAGCTGACAAATCCAGTGTTGGTAATCAAAACCTTCCATCCCCCACTTAACAACTCTGTAACAACAGAGGAAATAAAAGTCTTATGCTCAAACCCAGAGATACAAGCCATTAGAACAGTACAAATGCCTAAAACATAGACCATGACATCCTCCACTTTGAACATATCTTTACACTCAACGTAACTGCATCCAAGTCACCCTGAAGCTGCTGGTAACAGGAGGAGTACAAAGAATGACGTGCTTATGTTTCAACAAACTTTTTTTTGTGGGTGAATCCCCTTTCTGCAGGTCTATAACTTCTTACTCAAAAGGGTTTCCCATGTTCGGCAGGTAATGAACCACGTTAAGAAACAGGTCCAACTCCTGTAAGCCTTGCTCACCTATCCAGCCCTCAGATGAGCAGCAGCAGCTGCTGCCACCAGGATAAGGAGGGTGACTGATGCCAAGTATTTTCTTAGTATGATACGCAAGGTGAATTTTTTCACACCTGTCTTAGTGTGGATACTTTATGGATACTAAACTCCAAAGCTGGAGACATGGACAGCCGATGGGTTTTTAAAAACTTCTAGCAGGCCACTTTTAATAAAAAGAGCTATCAAAATTAAATATTCATGATCACACTTCTTCTCAAGAAGGCTCAATTTCATTCTACTTTTCAGACAGCTGAAAGATCAATTTAGGTAAGACACCCTTTTAGCTTTCCAAACCTCCTTGGTTTTTCTACTAGATGTTAAGTGAAATGTTCCATTTCCCTCCAGTTAAAGAGGTGAGACAAGACACAGCTCATCTTGTATGTATTCATACCCCAAACCTACCATTTTGGATAGGTTTGGGGTATAAATAATGCAAGATTCTATGTGCTATGGGGTCAGCATTTCTGCGTTACAAGCATTACATTACTTAAAGCATTGCCACAAGAGAATACGTGTTCATATAGAAAAGGATTACATAAAGTTGCCACCAAATTTTTAGGTTTTACTGATTGACAAGGTGTCTCTCCCTGCAAGTAAATGAATCTGGTAACTTTCAAGGTGTCCCTCAGGTAACAGAGATCAACCAGAGGGAATTGCATCAGCAGTAAGAAACAGAATGGCCCTATCATATGTATAAATTTAAAAAAATGTGAATTAAGCTTATTTTTTTTTAAAGAAGGAAGTTGTCAGGCTTCAGGTCCTGGCAAACTGCTATGATCTTATAGAGAAAATACTATACTCCTGTTTTCAAGTCTGCTAGATGGTGAAAAAGGACTGTGGTCATGAAATGATAAAGGGAAATAGTTATAAAAACAGACATCCCCACAGAAAAAAAAATTTCAAGAATGTTAGCTTTTTAAGAGAGTCCATAAGCTTATAGGTAGAGATCTGAAAAATGCTATAATCATCTCTAATGAAAGCCTTCTTACTTGAAGCACAGTTTCAGAGCTGCTACTATGCAACTACAAAGATCTTTTCAAAGGAAACTCCTCAAACTACCTCAAAGATATGGTAAAACATTCTTCAGTGCTAGGAGGACCCCAAGATTCAAGAGTTAAAGAAGCCATTTATGCCAAAGTTTGAAAGTAAACAAAACAGATAATTTGCTATAAGCCAAATTATCTTGAGAGACAATTGCGAAGTCTTGCTCTAACTATGCTCCTTTTACTGGCAACAATTGGCACTACTTAATAATCCTTGTTTTAGAAATTTCAGTCAGAAGACTCTCAATGCATCATTAGTAAAAAGAGAAGATCAATTGTGTTTGCACTATTTAAAGAAAACAATAAGTATTTCCTGTTGCATGCAGCATTGACATAGAAGAAAATACAAAGAGTCTTTCCTAATACACTTTGCTGTGCTTCCCATGGAAGTGACTTCTGGCAAAATGCCCATCTCCTTAAACTTCATTATGGACCTCCGATTTTCAGTATCACACACAGAGCTAAAATGTTGTCCTGTTTTCTTCTGCATTCACTGCCTGAACTATGGTCAGGAAGACACTTCTATTTTTGTAATTTTGAAAAGTAGAAGAAACGGATTAAAGATGCAAATCCTAGGGATATTCATGCCCTGCCATTGCTCCAAATGAGGCTATAATGCAATAAACACCTTCTGTATTCCAGGCTCATCTTATGTTTTCACTGAACTTCTGCAGTTTATTCTTAAAAGTTAACAGTTTTAAGTCCTCCTGTTATTTTGTGAAGATGGACTAAGATATGGCTTACTTCCATTTTATTTTTTTTTCTCCTGTGTGCTTTCAAGTGTATAAAACACTCTATGAAGAAACTGTTCGACCTTTCCACAACACTCTTCTTCAATTCTTTCATTTCTTTTTTTTCATTCATTTCATCTTGGAGCTTGCAAAGTTTCAGAGCAACCTATCGTAGTGGGAATCAGAGCAGTGGCTCACTGCTTCTTCTGCAGTACCTATAATGAAAAGGTCAAAACTGCTATTCCGAATTCTTCCTTGGACCTCATGCCTCAAATTGAGCCTGCATGATGGCCAGTGACCATGACAGATTCACAGAAAAGGTGCGTGCCACTGAGTGATGATGTTTCTGGCAAGCCGCGACATCTTTTCTAGCTCTAACTCATAACAGAATTGGAACATTTTTTTTAAAATGCCTTAGAATAACCAAAGTTGTGCTGCAATACTAGGTGTTTTTTTTGTTATTACTTATTATCATACTTTAAAATATGTTATACTATTACAGCATTCTGATTGATGCAGCCATTTCAAAGCTCACATAAGTAAAAGGCCTGCTTTGTGACAATTTTTTCCCTTGCAGCCACAGCGCATCACCTGCTTTTCTTTACCCCCGCTTAGTTTTCTAGTGACCTGCTCACTGAACCTTCTAGCATTTCACTCCTCACCTTCATTAGCAAGCAACGACCAAATTCCCTTCTTTCCTCTTCTTCCACCTGACAAATGCAGCAAGAGCTCCTGGGGCATCTGCTCCAGACTCTGTTGGATTCCTTTCTCTGATCTCACTTGCCCAAAGCTGAGGCTCCTTTCTTCAGTGCTCTTCACCTCCCGTACCTGAAAACTCTAAGCAGCCCAACAAAACCTACATGAGGGGGAAAATTGAGCAAGAAGCTCCCAGGAGCATGCCCAATTGCCAAAAATTTATGTTTACCTTTCTCTCCTCCTAACCTCCTTGGGATCAAAAATCTGGTGAGAAAAATACATGGCTACTTAGCTTCTGTAGTAACTCTTTACTACAAACTGTAACACACTGAAAAGAATACATTTAATTTGTTTTTCTATGTGTTTCTGATGTGTTCCATGCCTAACTACCCCTCATGATTCAGTCACAGAAAGCTTCCTGAGATACCCTATTTCCATATTACCAAAAACAAGTCTAAGAGTTGATGCAAATCATGGTGTTTTTCCATTTCCATTGTTTAAAGAAACTTTGAAGAACATTTAGCAATTCTTAACAAATCAGGATGATTGCTACAAGACACCTGTATGATTCAAGAGCAAAGCTGTAAGTTTACAGATACCTGCAATTCAATAGCCACAACAAAACTAATCCACTGAGGCTAAACATAACTCAGTTCAAAGGAGGAAAAACAAAGTTACTAAGTCCCCCAAAATGCTCATCCAGCCTAGCATTAAGCCAAGTTCTAGTCTTGCTGTTAACTTGGGATGCTACTCGTAAACAAAGAGATCAAGGGAGATAATATGCCTGCTATTGTTTATCCTACAAACAAAAAGTTATCCAAACTAGTTATGGAGTCAAAAACAGCAATCAAGAAAAATAAACTTGAATTTTGCTACAGGGTCAGGACTTTGGCTCCTTCTTAGAGTATCATTCCAATGTGAAGTAACCAAAACACATAAAATAACTAAAAAAAGGGCCCAAAACCATTAGGCTGAGATTCATATTCCTACCCTGCTACTCCCTTTAAAATATTTAAATTATTTAACCTGCAAGTGAAGAAGAAAAGATTCACTAGCTTTGTAGAGAAGATGCCTACCTGGAAGATGAGACACCGGTTTTCCCATTGCTACACCAGGAACTGTTTATAAATACGAACAGGGTTGATCAACAGATAGGGTTCAGAAGACTACACAATGTTGCATTGCAGAGCTCTCTGCTTTGAGATAGGAGATAAGAGTTCAAGTTTCCCCAGGCAGAGCTGAGAACCAAAATTTGGTTTTCTACATCGCTGGATCAAACCACCACCTCCTACGCCTTTGCACACCGTGCCCCTCTTTTCTCATACTTTCCCACAGGTGTTCAAAAGGAAATATCTAGTTTGGGGCTTAATGAAACAGCATTTTTTTCAGCCATCACCAGCGAAGGTTATTCCAGAGAAACTAACGCATTGTTGAAGAAATGTAAGCCTGCTCCGCAGTGAAGTAGCACAGTCCCCTGTGTCTGCATTTATATTAACATTATTCCTGCTGTACATCAGACAACTATTTAAAGCAGAGGCAGGACAGTAGGAAGAGATGGCTGGAGCTATTGACCAGTAGAGGTAGACTCTTCACCAGACCGCCATACTCCAGAGGAAAATAGGACAGTTTTTTGAAAGCTGCTAGATCAGGGATGCTCTAACAGTCTGGCACAATTTTAAGACACATTTGACTTCTGTTTTTCTTAAAGTGTGGTCTAGTGGACTGGACTTCATGACTGGGCCACAGGTCAGCTGGATTGTCTATCATTTACTGCCCATGAGCTGCTTAGTTACCTCTTGTGGCCAGTATTTGTTCACAGCTATGCTGAGGCAGACCCAGACTAATGCCATTGTCTGTTATTAAGTTCTTCTGAACTTGCTGTAAGTTTCGTGCCGCTCTATCACAAACTTAGTTCCAGAGGAGGAATTAGGGAATTACATAAGTAAAACTTCAGCAGCAGCTGAATCTCAGGCAGCAAAGACCTAAATAGGGATAATGGCACTCAAATTACCAACCTCAAAGGACACAACAAAAGCTAATTAATGTTTTTAAAGAGCTTTGAGGGTGGAAAGTGCTACATAAAGGAGAAATAAAACTATTTTGTGAGCTTCTGTGTAGGCTAGCAACTGAAGGCTCCAATTATGTGGCTTTCAATAGTTAACCACATGAACACAATAAAGCAACTCTGATGACTGACTTCCTTCTTACTTCTTATTTGCATGACTTTCAGCACCTCCCACATGGTGCAAAACTTTAAAAGCTATCTCTTCTGTCAAAATGGACTTGAACTATGGCTTAACCTTTGCTGGGATAACAGAGAGAGGAGAAAACTGAACAGGCCTGTGGATGGTCCAAGACAGAAAGCTGAGTGGTCTGAAACGCGCACCCCTTAGAGGCGAAGGAGAAACAGACTTCTTTCAAGTACTGTTTAATTTATTAGCCTAATCTGTCTTAAAGGAAGCTTCCAAATTATGATTTTTCTTTTGCTAGCCTTTTTTCCCCCCTAATTTACCTGGGTGGCTTGTGAATAAAGTCTTATGTAATAAAAAGCTTGTCTATTTTTCCACAGGTATATCCATTTATTCAACAAGACGTTACTCCTGCAAACACTGCCTTCTTTACATCCTTAAATGAGCCTGGGTACGCAACCATACTGCTGCTATTTTCCCATGGAACCTAAACCAAATGATTATAACTGTGGTCTTATCAGGAATTTCAACAGCAACAGGCAAAACACGCAGGCAAACAAAAAATTACCAGTATGTGTTTCGTAAGGAAGTTATGAATTCCAAATTTTGCTAATCATTTAAAGTCTTTCTTCTTTAATTAGTTTCTAATCCATGACTGATTTTGTTCATCATGCCCAGCAACACAAGAAATTCATCCCTCTGATAAGCTACTGAAGTTGAATCCTTTTACAAAATATTACCCATCCATTTTCATACGTATATTTTTACAGGATTATTGACTTCTCCAACTCAATTTGCTTAACAGCCAAAAAAAAACCTAGAGTCAGTGAAAATCTGGATGTAGTAATCTCAAATAACTCTGTTCCCTTATGTAAAAATACAGCTGCAATCTAAAGCTGCCGGGGAAAACTTACAAATATAAATTAAGAAGTGGGAGACATATGGGAGTCAAGAAGAGGGGGTTCCCAGCTGATAGCCATTCCTTTTTATTATTTTGTGGAAAACATTGATCAATCACCAAAGAAATCACATCTCTTCAAACTGCTCGAGTTCTTCTTCAAACACAAAATTCACAGACCATCTCGTTTGAAATGGAGCATTTCTCTGTGTGCTTCAGGCGACACTGCTGAAACAGGAAACCTACACAACACTGAGAGAAGATAAAGCTTGGAGAGATCAAAGGAGAGTAGCTGTGCAGCATCAGAACCTACATCATGAAGAGCAGGGCCAGGCTGGCAAAACAAAACCAAAAAAAAAGAAAAAAGAAAGAACAGAAACCAATCCCTTTGAATTCCCAGATGGAGGCTTGCCTTCCTCTGGGCATCTTTGTTGGAGGAGTGTCCTTCTGCTGTGGAGAAACAGATGTTCCAAAGCACATCCAGATGTGCACAAACGCTCGTGATGTGTTTCTCATTCTCATCACAACATGCTCTTGATTTATTCTTAATTAAGACCTGGTTGTTTTCCCTGATGACCCTGCAAGGCCGTTACAGTTCTTACAAGTGTGTTGTTCTGAATACCTCACTACCTTCAAGACTTCTGTCTTGAGCAATAACCTTAGTATTCCTTGAGGAGCCAGGGTGGTGTTCCTCTGCCCGAGGACTTAGAAGAAGTGCAAGCCAGTGCAACTATTACTTGACAACTGAAGTTGTCATCGGCCGTCCTCAGCACACATAGATGGACTGCAGAGCAGTGCCTGGGGGACAAAAGAAGGCACATAGAGGCTGCATGGGGAAAAACAGAAGTAATCTAAACACAAGACATTACACCTCCTAGGTTCATTCTTCTGTTGGTTTAGTTGCTACCACATTACAAAAGTCTGACACTCTTCTGATCCAGCCAATACACATTTGCTGTCCTTGCCAGAGTGAGGCCACTCAGCCAGGGATTCTGGAATTCTTCTAGTAATAAGTGAATGGCAAAGTGGGCTGCACAGCACACTGCTCACCACAGAGTTTGGGTGTCTTGGTGGTTTTGTTTGTTTGTTGGTTTGGGGTTTTCTTTTGGGATTTTGTTGTTGTTGTTGTTTTTCCCTCAGAGACGCACCTTCTTAAATGACAATTTAATTTCCTTCCTTTTTTAACAATCCTATCCCTTGCAATGAAATTTACCTAATAGTCCAGATAGCATGACGCTGTACTTTTCCATTTTTGCTGTCATTTTTAAATTCAGAGGGGAGAAAGGAAAAAAAAAATTAAAAATCACAAAGGGAGCTGAAGTTAGTCAACCAATTCCCCTTCCCCCAAAGTCCTCAGGCTCTGATGAGGTTAAATCACAGAGTTAATACAAATCTAGTCTGTCAGTTCCAGCAGATACACTCTGCTTCCAGGATAAAAGAACAGCACAGGAATAATATATTCAACTGATCTCAGGTTCAAAGTAAGAGTCCTGGTGAATGTAACGGGACAAAAAAATCACTACAGATGATGCTAAAAGATTAAGAATAGCTAGAAAAGCACTTATAACACTAAGAAGAATTCCTCCCCTCCACAATTACCAGTACGACTACCAGAAGTGAGTTATCTTATCTATTTATAACAATTTTTTTCTGAACTGGTAATACTATTATAAATAAAAAAAAACATAACAGTTACCTGTTCTTCCCATGAGACTAACATTGCCAAAAATACATTTTCAAGACCAGAAGTGTTAAAACTGAAGATCCTGCTCCAAAAAGCGAGGATCCTCCAAATATATGAAAGGAAGACAATGTCACCAAACCCATCATATCTGCCCATTCTGCTGAGTCTCCAGCCTATCAAGTATGCCCATAAACAGACAGATTTTGCTCAAGGGATTATTCATAAATGGGCTTCCAACAAAACCAGGGGTTAGACTTCAGGAAATCATCAGCTTATAGAAAGTTGAGAGATTTTTACTTAGTCTGCTAGTACTAAGTGGACTAAGAACTGTTTAATGATGGTATTCACTTTGCTGTGTATGGAACAAGCCTTGCTTTATTTTCATGCTTAATGCTAGCTCTGTATATAAATTCCTTTGCTGCCTTGGTGTGTGATACATGAGACACTAAAAATAGCCTGTCTGTTCCAGATTTTCCATTGTGTCTACCTTTGAAAAGCTCCATTAATGATGAAAAAATTACTACAAATTTAACTTATGAAGATAAAGCCTAAAACATTGAGAGACTGAGCCTGCACACAGAGTAAATCTTTATTATATATTTTCTGTGTAAATCTACTTTATGCCCCTCATATTCAGACAACCCCCCCCCCCTATTTCAAGCTATACTGGAGGAAAAAAATAAATGCTTAAAAGTCCATTACTTTTACTGCTACTTTTTCTTTTGTGGGTCTGCCTGATAAGGCCTGGAAACTCTCCAAAATTTAGGAAGTCTTATCTGTGTGTTCTCCAGCTCTCTTTTTGTGCGTAGATACTTTTTTAATTCAACTCAGATGTTGTTTATACTTTGGAGGGCCTCTTGCAGCCAGCAAGACAAAACAAAACAGCGGGATCCTGTTCCAGTAAGATACAGAGGTGTCCTCTCAGGACAAAAGTAAAAGCAGCCAGTATCACATTTGCAAAGCAGAGCTGATCATTTCATGGCAGGGAATAAGCAGCCTATTTTAGGATACTGAGATTTCAGTGTATATAAGATGCAAGGAGTAGTGGACCTGGCTAGAACCAGCTTTAGAGCAGGCACAGGCAGACTCAACGAAGATGTTCAGCATTGTAACTCCAGCTTCGGTGTAACTCCAGCAAACTCCCATGGAGATTTCTTAAATACACGTAAATCACCGACTGAAACAGTTCTGGATATTTTAGTCTCCTTCAGTAAAGGCTGGCTAGTTTCTCAAGTAGTCTTATTATATGGCCAACCAGCAGTACCATATCAGCCAAATACACCTCTAAAAAGGATAAAGCCTAATTACCACTCAAATTACTAGTTACTCTACATTTGCCACTTTTCCTCCACTCTGCCTTGCTGCACACATACCATTTATGCACGATGACGTTATCTAGATGGTCAGCTCTACCTGTAATTGAACAACTGGTGCTGAGCATCTTTCAAAACCAGACACGTGTTGGGCAGCAAGACAAGGAAACATACACTGGTTTTACCTTTATTTCTATTTTCTGACTTTACTTGCGTATGTGTGCAGGTACTGTAAAATCACGTGGAATTAGGGAACTCAATTTGTCAAAAACATGCACTGTACTTTACCACCATGTATATAGACAGATTCTGAAGACTTCCCCTTTTACACATTGAAATGAATTAAATGGATGGAGGAAAAAAAAGAGGTATACTTGTGTGCCTTACAGATTTCCAGTGGCATTCATTTCAAATTTATGTAATTTACAAGTCAAAAGATTAGCGCAGCTTCTCAGTGCCACAACCATAGCTGTCAGAAAACCTCATCAGAAAACCTCAAGCTGTTCTTTGACTTCAAGATCATCAGCTACAATACAGGCCCTGGCAGTCACACTTAGCTGGCCGCTGTTAGTGATGGATGAGACAACAGAATGCAGTTTGCTCTTTCACAGCTATATCAAAGCCGTCCTGCCCTGCTGACAGGCAAGGCGAACCTGGTTTTGTCAGTGAGCCAGGCAGATATGATCCTGAATACACAAAGGAAGCAGACAGGAGTGGTAACAAGGTGCCATCTTCAAAAAGTCACTTTTCTGGCTGTAACTGCATTTTAGCAGATGTCCAGCTCAGTATTACCAGTGGTACATCCATTACAGGCCTGAAAATCCACTATATCTACTCCGACTGCAGCTTTTCCTCAGCCAAAAAAACCACTTGGAGCACAGGAATAGGCCAAATGCTAGGAAATGTGGGCAACTCCCATGCTGTTCACAAACATTAATGTCCAAACCCAAGCACATTCTCCATTACAAAAACAGAGGCAAAATTCCAAATGCAAAAAGCAGTTATCATGGTTAGGGACAACTAACAAACCTTGACAGCACTACCATTTGGAAAAATACTCTGTGTTCAGCTCCATCTGCAGCTACTGTTTTGTTACAAGATATGCTGCCCTCCCAAACAATTTTACCAAGCAATTTTTAAAAAAAATTCCAACTCCAAGGCAGGATATCTAGACTGAAATGGCCATGGTCTGATAGGAAAGGCTGGGGAGCTGATTAGAAAATACAATATACAATCAAGATATCAACACTTGCTCCCAAACAGCTTAAAATGATTTCAAAATGTACAGAAGCAGCAATAAACAGTTCATATTTCTGTCCTGCCAGTGGAAATGCTACAAAGGGCAACCTGGGCAAGCCAGCACTGAATACATGTTCCTGGCAGAGGTCTGCCAGCTCAGGCCCTTCTTTCTTAGTACACTGATCCTCCTGGCACAACTCTGACCCCTGGGGTGACCCACTCCTTCTCTTTGTTCAGAGCATTCAGTAAAAGCAGCTTCAAATCTAACTTTGGCCTTTCTTGTTTCTGCTACTTATTATTTATCGCTTATACAGCATTTCAGAGGAAGACATTAGAACTGCCATCCAAAAATCAAGCTGCCATCTCCCAGCTGTATCGCAGCTGCTGATTGCCTGATCTTTCATGATTATAAAATCTAAAGATGTATCCCAATACCTTCCGCTTCATGAAATTTTTTGCACATGGGACCTGTGGCTTTGAGAAAGATGTCAACAGAGACTCCCCCTTATTCCTCATTTAGACCTGATCTCAGTGCAAGGGTTGGGTGTATCTTATGGTAGCCCTTTCTCATGATTCAGTAACCTTCCCTCCAGCAAAACCTTGGAAAACTGCACTAAAGCTACATACCTATCAGCTCTGCTCTAGCACTTTGTTAAAGAGAAGGAGAAGATCATCAGGAGGAAGAGCAGAAGTACTGCCCATCTCCAGCTCTGGCACAACCCCACTACTGGGAGGAGAGGGTATGTAAGACAGCACCGTCTGTCCTTGCCCCTTGCTAGGAGAGTAATGTGTGGCAAGCAAATCCAGGCTAGACTAACAGCTCAACAATACTGGTGCATAATAATTTTGAGGCTGCATGTATTTGCTAATCTGGTGCATATATTTTGCTATCATAGCATGTTTGGGATACGCTAGGAAGCTGGCGTCGCTCCCCATTCACTTTTTCAAAAACTCTGCAAATATACCACTTTTCCTCAAGCTGTAAAGAGAGAAAAAACATCACAACAAATGAGTCGCTCTTCCGTTCTGTCTTTCCCATTAGTGCTTCTGCGGCCAGTTCAGCATCTCTGCTCTTTAAACCAACTCCTGTTTCTACAGCAGATTATAAACGGGCCTACTCCTCTATCACCCTGGAAAACACCTTCTAGTCAGCATGGCTGCTCCCTGTGTACCTAAGTCAAGCCCCCCTACTTACTGACCAGAGCAAACTTCAGTTGCCATCAGCACTGTTTGGATGCTGCTGCTGTGGAAGCCAGCTAATATCTATAGTCTCATGTGTTATCAGCAGAATGGTTATCTGATGTCCAGAAACTGTATTACAGTTGTGACAGACGTGGCAAAAATTGAGCATTAATTTCATTTTCAATTGCAATATCTTCTCTCTGACCTGACAGTTCAAGAAGTCATCACTGGACTAACTAGAGTGAGCAAACTCAATATGAGAGCCACTAAAGAGGAATCTCCAGGATGTCTTTTCACGCAGACACTTTCTCTGGCTATAGCTTCTCTTGAGCAGAATGTGCTAGTGAATCACTCACTGCTCTGTCTTGGGTTAGCTCACATCTATTTAAACCAGCGTGAAGCTCCGCACCTTTGATGTGAGTTAATTAAGCTCACATGGCTTTCCCCAGCCAGACTTCTGCAGCTTTAGAAGCTAAGGGAGCCAAATTAGGCCCATCTGCCTAAATGGAAGGGAGTCCTCTCTGGCCATAAGGCATGCTTCATTATCCAGCACAGGAGCTGCCTTCCAAGAGCGCCAGGAAAGGGTGCTTCATTGCTGCCAACAGCTACCCGGAATACCAGGTACACCAAGCACGGGGGGTTTCACAAGAACCATGACTCTGTGCCATCAGTTTCTTCACACAAATGCCTCAAGGGTCAGTCTGTCTACAAAGGGATTTCCTGCAGTAACCTTTTGTTTAACACTTGGAACTTCTTGGCAGCAATAGATCTGTAAAACACATTTGATTTTATTTTTTTCTTTCCATTTAAAAATAAAGAAGGGACTAGCAAACTTCAGTGGGGCAGAGGCAATGACTCTCTCTTCCTTGATCCTGCAGCCATTCATTGTGTAACTGAAGTTTTTAGTCTGTACAAGCTCTGGAATCTTCTCAGTCGCTAAGTTTGAATCCCAAGAAGAAAGAAAATTCAGTAAAAGCAGCTTCAAATCTAACTTTGGCCTTTCTTGTTTCTGCTACTTATTATTTATCGCTTATACAGCATTTCAGAGGAAGACATTAGAACTGCCATCCAAAAATCAAGCTGCCATCTCCCAGCTGTATCGCAGCTGCTGATTGCCTGATCTTTCATGATTATAAAATCTAAAGATGTATCCCAATACCTTCCGCTTCATGAAATTTTTTGCACATGGGACCTGTGGCTTTGAGAAAGATGTCAACAGAGACTCCCCCTTATTCCTCATTTAGACCTGATCTCAGTGCAAGGGTTGGGTGTATCTTATGGTAGCCCTTTCTCATGATTCAGTAACCTTCCCTCCAGCAAAACCTTGGAAAACTGCACTAAAGCTACATACCTATCAGCTCTGCTCTAGCACTTTGTTAAAGAGAAGGAGAAGATCATCAGGAGGAAGAGCAGAAGTACTGCCCATCTCCAGCTCTGGCACAACCCCACTACTGGGAGGAGAGGGTATGTAAGACAGCACCGTCTGTCCTTGCCCCTTGCTAGGAGAGTAATGTGTGGCAAGCAAATCCAGGCTAGACTAACAGCTCAACAATACTGGTGCATAATAATTTTGAGGCTGCATGTATTTGCTAATCTGGTGCATATATTTTGCTATCATAGCATGTTTGGGATACGCTAGGAAGCTGGCGTCGCTCCCCATTCACTTTTTCAAAAACTCTGCAAATATACCACTTTTCCTCAAGCTGTAAAGAGAGAAAAAACATCACAACAAATGAGTCGCTCTTCCGTTCTGTCTTTCCCATTAGTGCTTCTGCGGCCAGTTCAGCATCTCTGCTCTTTAAACCAACTCCTGTTTCTACAGCAGATTATAAACGGGCCTACTCCTCTATCACCCTGGAAAACACCTTCTAGTCAGCATGGCTGCTCCCTGTGTACCTAAGTCAAGCCCCCCTACTTACTGACCAGAGCAAACTTCAGTTGCCATCAGCACTGTTTGGATGCTGCTGCTGTGGAAGCCAGCTAATATCTATAGTCTCATGTGTTATCAGCAGAATGGTTATCTGATGTCCAGAAACTGTATTACAGTTGTGACAGACGTGGCAAAAATTGAGCATTAATTTCATTTTCAATTGCAATATCTTCTCTCTGACCTGACAGTTCAAGAAGTCATCACTGGACTAACTAGAGTGAGCAAACTCAATATGAGAGCCACTAAAGAGGAATCTCCAGGATGTCTTTTCACGCAGACACTTTCTCTGGCTATAGCTTCTCTTGAGCAGAATGTGCTAGTGAATCACTCACTGCTCTGTCTTGGGTTAGCTCACATCTATTTAAACCAGCGTGAAGCTCCGCACCTTTGATGTGAGTTAATTAAGCTCACATGGCTTTCCCCAGCCAGACTTCTGCAGCTTTAGAAGCTAAGGGAGCCAAATTAGGCCCATCTGCCTAAATGGAAGGGAGTCCTCTCTGGCCATAAGGCATGCTTCATTATCCAGCACAGGAGCTGCCTTCCAAGAGCGCCAGGAAAGGGTGCTTCATTGCTGCCAACAGCTACCCGGAATACCAGGTACACCAAGCACGGGGGGTTTCACAAGAACCATGACTCTGTGCCATCAGTTTCTTCACACAAATGCCTCAAGGGTCAGTCTGTCTACAAAGGGATTTCCTGCAGTAACCTTTTGTTTAACACTTGGAACTTCTTGGCAGCAATAGATCTGTAAAACACATTTGATTTTATTTTTTTCTTTCCATTTAAAAATAAAGAAGGGACTAGCAAACTTCAGTGGGGCAGAGGCAATGACTCTCTCTTCCTTGATCCTGCAGCCATTCATTGTGTAACTGAAGTTTGTAGTCTGTACAAGCTCTGGAATCTTCTCAGTTGCTAAGTTGGAATCCGAAGAAGAAAGAAAGTAGCCTCAAGTAATCCACATCATCAGGTGCAGATGCTGGAGAAAGGACATAAACCACTCCCTGCTGCTAGTCAGTGCTAGGATCTAGGGAAGCAGAGGTAGTAGACACAATTATACAACTTCAGCTCCCAAATTTGTGTTAAAGGACTTGATCTTGTAGAGGAACTGCAGAACGGTGATCGGATCCCATACTGGCTGCGCCAGAGTCCTGTGCCTTATAACCATACTTTGGTTATGAGTTTCTGTATGTGTTATACAAAAGTTACCACCACAGCAAAACCATAAGTGACAAAAAAAATAATTCCTTCAGTCACCCGTTTTCCTTGAGACAAGACTTGAAGGAAATACCTGTAATTTGGAACATAAAACCATACAATACTATTGGGAAACACAAACATAAAACTGAAGACCTAACAAAGCAGACCTAGAAGCTTTTTTCTCTGCTACAGATGATCTTTATGAATGTTATGAAAACTAACAAAGACGTTTACAATGAAAAATGCACAGCGATCAGTAATACACACCCTAAGGAGTGACCAATATTTACTAATGTTACAGGACATTAAGGAAATTGTCCAACAAGTGAAGAGACATGATGTTTCTGTGACAGGCATCCTAAAAGACTCCTTAACCCTAACAAAAATGAAGCATGGAGATGACCTGCATATAGATTAGTTTTGGCTAAAGTGGGATTCCCCAGGGAGTCTACAGAACTGAATGGCTGAAAAAATGGCCAGTCGAGTAGTGTTTAATATGCTGTAGTTGGAGGACAGTTACAAGCAGACTAGTGCAAGGGCCCATCCTGTCAGATACTTGAGGAGGAAACAGAGGGGACCCCCATCAGGGTAATGGATGATGCCCACCTTGGGCTGCAGTCAATACGTTTGAGGGCAGGACTGCCATTCAGAGTGGCCTGGCAGGAGCCTCATGAATTCAACATAGACAAATGCCACTCCTGGTCCTGTGGAGAAGCAAGCCCGTGCACTGGCACAGGCTGGGGACTGACTGGCTGGGCCAACCTGCTCTGCAGAAAAGGCCTGAGGGACAGTAGACTTAGCACGAGCCAGCAGCGTGCCTGGGCAGCAATGACAGCCAGCTGCATCCCACAGCTTGTCAACAGCAGCGTAGCCAGGAGACAGAGAGAAACGATTCTTTCTCTTTCCCTGGAGCCTGTCAGGCTTTGCTTGGACCACCACCTCTGGGCCCTGCAGTCCTGCCTGCTAGGCAGGCTTTGATAAATTTGAATAAGTCTGGTGTAGAGCCACCAAGGTGCTCAAGGACTTGAGCCCTTGCCTTGCAAAAAGAGCTGGGAGACTCAGCTTGGAGGAAAGACAGCCTCAAGGAGACCTACCAGAAGGCTGCTGGTACCTATAGGTAGGTTATCAAAAAGATGGAGCCTGGTTCTTCACAGTGGTACACAGCATGAGAATGAGAGAAAACAGGTATAAATTGCCTGGGGGTGGTTCTCTCATAAAATGTCAGGAAAAAAGAATAGTTCACTGTGAAGACAGTGAAGCAGTATAACAGGTTGCTCAGGGAGGCTGCAAAGCCTCCATCCTTGGAGGTCTTCAAACCCAATCAGATAAAGCCCTGAGCAACCTGGTTTGAACACAGTGTTGATGTTGCTTTGAGGCAAAGGTTGGATTAGAGACCTCCTGAGGTCGCTTCCAGCCTGAAGGACTTGATGATTCAATGACCTCCTGGTACAGGTTCTGTAACATGTAATAATGGAAAAGGGTTCAAAAAAATTGAAGATTGCTTACATTTTGGAGCCTGAAACTAGTATTGGCACCATGGAGCACCAGTGCTTTAACAGTTTGTACAGTGCAAATGAAAAAAAGCTCACAGTTCCGTTGTGCTGACACTGGGAGCATCTCAGAGCAAGAAAGCAATGCTTTCATCAGACACTATCTTGCATCCAAGAGTTGAGGTTTGCAAGCAAATGTGCACAAGCAAAGAGTACTCTAATTAAAGAAGAACTAAGAAACACAGACTTCAAGGCTTGATGAATCATAACAAATACATAGAAAAAACTAATCCTGCTAATATCCACACATTTGAGTTCATCTGGAATGTTTGTGTGCGTGAACACAGTCACATATAGTTATTCCCTGTGGAGAACTCTTCCAACTAAAAAGTTGATTCTTCATCTGGGGCATGAATGGCAATCATCTGTTAATAAAGTCATAACTTCTCTACATACCATATCAAGTTCTTGGGAAACCCTCCGTTTGCGCAGCTCTTCCATCCTCTCACACACATCCGTGAAGCAGGTGTTATAGTAGTCTGCATACTGCTGTGCCAGGTCATCAATACTTCCCAGTGACCCATCCTACGGTGAAGACAAAGAGAAAAGAAAAAAAAAAAAATAGGTTAATCAATTTATCAATTTTAAAATTCTAATTTAAAAGTACCGTCAGAACTGTGAGGAAGACCCTCTCCCTGCAGCACAACCAGCACACAGCTCTTGGGTCATCCTCTTTAATCCCTAGCCCAAAGCACAGAAGAACAGTTGGGAAGTGCAACACCACAGCAGCTCTTCAGAAACAGGTGGGTTCCTTGGTAATTCCCACACAGAGAGGGAAGGCAGGGACAGCAACGCACAGCAGAGGAACAACATATCCCCAGGCACTATCTGCCTCGATTCCCTCCCACCCACACATACTCCCATTCTGTCTGGTTCTCCCAAGCAGTTGTCCACTCATCCAATAACCACAGTCACTACACACGTTCCACTGACCTTCTTTACTGGGAGTAGCCCTGCTTTCCTCGACAATGACTAACAGCAATTTAAAACATTAAACTTCTTGCTTATAAGCACAATCAGACGGACTGCAAACAATTCCAGCCAAATGACTTCAACCGGCGAGTTTATGCCACCCACAGAGACACTCTGCCAGTTGGTCTTTCAAGATGCACTGGAGGCAGAAACAGGGTTTGCTCAGCCCCAAATGCCTGCTGTGTTCGGCAGGATTGCTACCCTGTTAATGAAATGGCTATAGCCAGGAATCTAATTGTAATAATCTCTTAATTACAGTCAAATTCCTACTGATGATGGATAAGGGAAAAAAAACCCAACCTCAAAACAAAAAACAGGCTGAATTTTAAGTGGCATGAGAAATCCTTCTAAACCTCAGGTACATATGCCACAGAGGGCTGGGCAGGGTGAATTAACTATTTTTTGGTACACTGTATGCATGCTTAAAATGGGTCCAAAAGATGACATGGAGTAATTTTGTTTCTTTATTTGTCTAGTTTATGAAAGAGTATATATATTACTGCATACATTCTTTAAAAGGAAACAATCTACACTGTACATATTCTGAGAAAAGGAATACACTGCAGTGTTACTTCATTGTTGCTGTTAATAGATGCAACAAGTAAATATAAAATTATGTCTTGAATATTAAGAAAAATCTAAGCAATCAAGAAATTGTTTAAAAATAATTATGCTAATAATATATGTAAGTTACAATGCAGAGTTTTAGCATACAAGCTAGGAGGAAATCTTTTAATTAGAAACCACACCTTACTGAAGCTGTTGCCATTTGGAAATATGCTTGTGGTTCTGTTCTTGGGGTTCTTGCCTATGATAAGGGGCAGAACCATTTTAATGGAGTATCACTTCCAGAGAATTGGAAAAAGCATTCCAGTTTAAAACCGAAGTGAAATCCCATTAAACCTCAGACTTTGTGCAAACACACTCTCTACTTTTTTGAAGTACAATTCCACATGTGCAACAGGTATCCCAGATTCCCCAGGAAGTTCTGTAGAGCTCACATTCGCAGAATTCAGAACAGCCTGCAGTTCCTTAAAACTACTGTGTACAGTACAGGTAGAAAACAACTTGCATGTCATTTGTTGGGGCAGAAGAAGCAAAATAACACCACTAAATATATATTTATACACATCCCCTCCTCTATACATACCTATGTATGTTTTACTGTATTTCCTATCTCTCAGCCACCAAAGATCTCAAATGGGAGATGTTTCAAACATTAAAAGATTGGGTTCCTTAGTGCAAATACACTTCTGGGAACTTCAGACTTTCCAGAGCTTCAGACAAATAACTTTTCACACCCCTAAGAAAGAGTGTAGTTTACTAGGATACTCCCACTTTGGAGTATCTTCCCCAGATAGAGTCTTGTTTATTCCTTGATAAGCATTGCCAGTTAAGAGTATAGGAGCTGGAAACAGAAGGGCAAGACAGGAAACCATCATTTTATTAGAACAATGTGAAATCTACCTATTTACTTTATCAGTCCATCTCCTCTCTCAATTTTGGGAACCTTTAAATTTCAGATAGTAAATCTGCTCAGAAATTGGCGTTAACCTGTGAAGGTAAAGTCATGACTCTGAAACTGAGTGAAATACTCCAATCCCAAACATATCACATGAACTTCAGCTTAGCTGAGAACCGAGTGGAGCCGAGGTAAGGATTGCAGCAACTCCAGCATTCCTCTGCACACCTTCCCACACCCGTGCTCCTCAAGTCCATGGTCACCAACCACTCATGGGATAGCGACAGTGCTGCACAAGGGATCAAACCAAGCCAAACAAGTGCTCATTTTTCACTGCTGTTAGCATGGAGTTGTGCTTTTTTTTAAAGGGTGGTCTCTACAAGGCTGAAGGCTGTCCCTAGAGCAAAATTAGCTGGATTGCAGCACCCCAGTTAAAGAAGCCTGCAGAGCACGGGTGGCCCCACCACCAGCGAACATGTGGCTGCAAAGAAAAGCCTATTCACAAGCGACGTGGTCCGTCAACGCCACAGCCTCCAGAGAAGCTGGGCTGCGGGCACCAGCCTGACCCACGGACAGAAGGGGTTGTTGTCACTGCTCGGGACTCAACCCTGGGGGCAGTGCTCCAAATACAGCTCACACCAGCTCTCCGGGGTGGGGGGAAGAAAAGTCCTGTGTGAAAGCAAGCTTAACGTCCAAAAAAAAAAAAAAAAGAAAACAATGAAGATGAAGGAACAGAAAAAACCACAAGATCTTAGAGCTGAGAATTGATAATTGAAACATATACTCATTGCAGCCCTGCCATACGCTTTTGCAGGGTTACCAGGCTGAGGGCGACTGGTCACTGCTCCACGGCAGCATCATGCAGCCTCCTAACTAGATGCAGACAGCTTTGGGGTTTGAAGTCTCTAGCTTCGAAAAAATGAGAACGAAAAAACATAGAAACATCTGCATTTACATCTCAGCTTGCCAGGAAGCTGTAAGGGAAGATGCTGATTGAATCGTTTGTCTCTGTGGCAAAGAGCTTCTTCTCTGAGTTTATGCGTGCAGGTATCCAGAAAGCATTCCTTTTGTTGGAAAAGAAACACTGATACACAAATCAACCCAAGCCAAAGACAGCAAGTATTTCACACCCGTGTTACATATAAGGAAATAATGTCATAACATAACAAAGGATTGTGTATCTGATTTGTATTACCTCAATTTTTATCCCTGCATGTAGTTACCTCCAGCCTCCTCCTTTATTCTTCAAGTACTATTAAAAACATGGCAAAACTAAAAAAAGAGAAGATTCTTCATTTTTCTACTGTGCTGATAACAGCTGAGAGGATCTACTTTAGATATCATCAAATCCCAGGTACAACTAATCAGAAGATGAATTTTGAACTATGGCATTTTGTCTATTCATTAAACTGACCCTCCAGCTTCTCCAAACATTTCTAAACCATCAATCACCACCGGCACCCTTTGTATTTTTATTTTGTTTTCAAGTTGAGTATTTAGAAAATATTTATATGCTACACTTTAACTCCAGCTTGAGAAGTCATTCATTCCCTTACAAGGCACAGAGAGTCAAAGGAATTGTCCAAAATAGATTTTTTTAAATCCCTAGCATTATTAATAAAATAGAACAGTAAAAGTTTTCATAACTAATATTTTAAAAATATTTCACCCTGATGCATAGAGAATAAGAGGTAATGTTAATTTTCATAAGTTCTTTTTACTTTCATATGTAAGCCAAAACCTAGAGGATTTTTAAGACAATAGAAATAAAAGTCTAAAATCATGAGTTTGTTCATTCCTCTTCTTCCTTATTAACAGCCCTGCATTGTGGGCTTGATTCCAATACAAATAGAGCAGGGTCTAAACAAACATGGACTGCCATTTTAGCTTCACAGATAGGAAAAAGAATACAGCTACTTGATACCAAAAATAGTAAGACAATGCAATTTATAGTAAGACTTCAGTTATGTCCCACCATTTGATGTCAATGGGTCCCATATTTGAAACAGCTCATGTTAGTAATGAGAAACAAGAGACAGTTTTCAAATTTATTCTTAGTGATATATCTGTAATTCAGTAGCCACTGAACTGCCTTAGGTCAGTAATGTTTTTAAAACCGAGACCTCACGATAAACTCTCTCTCGGTTTGTTACAAATTTAACAGTTAAGCAAAGCCCTACCATGAAGATTGCTTTGCACCAGTTGTGCTTATTGCGGTATAAGCTGCAATGTTCCAGCTATACTATCCCACAAACCTTCTCCGGTGGAAAAAATTAATAAGCAACACAAATATTGAGCAAAAATACCATTCCAAAAATACTTTAATTTATTCATAAAAAATTACAACATGTTTCTCCTAAGACTTCACTATTGCCTGAGACCATTCCATAAAATAGTCTGATAGCCAAGAAAGTAAACAACCCACTTAGGGTTAAACCTAAAATGAAGATTTAATAAAATATTCTAATGAAAACAGAAGTTCTCAGATTTCTATTTTCAGTTGTCAAATATGTTCCTAAATTTCCATGTTCTAATGTATGCATGCAACATTTTTTGGCATCATAAAACACAGAATAAATGATGAATTGCCCTGGAATTCCCAGAGAATTAGTTCTGATATGCATGTGAATACCAAAGGAATCCGCTGGGATTCCTGTTAATGGAGTGACTACAAAGCAAAGTTGGAACAATTTGACACTTAGTATAAAGTTAGAATTTATCGGTCACTGCACATCAGTTAGTTTAACGCGCTGGCAGAATCCTTTGTATTTGACATCTGAAAGTGTAAAGGAGAAAACTGTTTTGTCAAAGCACTGGTGCTGGCAATAAAACTAAGTAAAAATACATTGATATTTTAATAAGAGTAATAACATAAAACCACTATGAGTTAAGGAAGAATAATGGACTTTGCTAAGTAATGTATACATTTCATGAACCTGCATATGAACCTAAATACTAGGCACAGCATACCTCCTCTCTGCATAAATTTCCATACAGAAGAAGTTTCAGAAAAAGCTACCAAAAATACAACTATTTTCTATCTCCGATTCTGTATTACAAAACTGCATATTCCAGCATATCCTCCTCCTATTCCAGCTGATGTCAGGAATGCCAGGAAAGAGGTCGTGGTTATCAGATAGATGTGCTTGCTCTCTGAGCCACCGCGTGAAATTCCTGTAACTGCACGAATCTCAAAAATGGGAAAAAGATGTGAGTGCTCCAAGCTGGTTTGGTGTCTCCATCTGCACATGGCAATGCAGATTACAGCACACAATGCAGCTACACAGATTCCTAACTTAAAAACCACTCCAGCTCTGGCCACAGCACGTGTATACACTGAGAGGTTAGGAGCAGGTCAGAAACTAGGAGGGAGGGAGGAAAAAAAAAAAGTCATCTGACTTTTTCCAATTAAAGTATAAATGTATGTGGAAAGGGCACAGACGAAGGCACAACGCTCTCTCACAATGCTTGCAATCATGCCCTGGCAAAGGCATGTTTTTGACCTTCACAGCCCAAGATGAGAAAAATCCATTTCCGTGCCTGAAACACAGGACTACTGTGTGGAGAGTCACTGTAAACATTAGCAGCTTATTTCTGGCAGTTGGATCTTAACAGGGACGCCTACCAAAAATTTGTGGAACACGACCCTGCATTGCAATAATACCTTTGGTTTGGATAGCTGTAAGAAGTACATAAATGAAAGCCAGAACATGGGCCAGAGCAAACAGACTTGTTTGAGGAGGGGAGAGAGGTAAGAGGGAGGAGGGACCAAGAAAGTGGCGAAATGAGAACATCTGCTGAAGGGAAACATGTTTGTGCCTAATAAACACGCTATTTTCAACAGGAATTCATCTACATAACACACATCCTAGAAGATGTTTAAAGTTAAACAGAACTAGCTTACCTAGAAAGCAAAGGATGCTCAGATTTTCATGGGGCAACTCTGAATAAGATACTGGTCCTTTTTGGATATTTTTCCTAATGCGGGCCCATAGAAGCTCGAGAAACTTCTGCATCCTTCCCTAGGGAACCTCAAACTGGCAATGCAAAAATATACTAATACATAAATTTGGGCTACGGGTGATTAATCGGAGAGAAGACACTGTATTTCATGTTCCTCCACAATTCTTTCCAATAAGGCAGATTTAAATCCAATCCAAAATAGAATCATAGAATCATAGAATCGTCTAGGTTGGAAGAGACCCTTGGGATCATTGAGTCCAACCATCTACCCTACTCTACAAAGTCCTCCCCTATACCATGTCCCTTAGCGCTGCATCTAAACGGCCCTTAAACACAGCCAGGGATGGTGACTCCACCACCTCCCCGGGCAGCCTGTTCCAATGCCCTATCACTCTTTCGGTGAAAAATTCTTTCCTAATGATCAATCTAAACCTACCCTGTTGGAGCTTGAAGCCATTCCCTCTCATTCTGTCACTAATTACCTGTGAGAAGAGACCAGCCCCAACCTCTCTACAGTGTCCTTTCACAAAGTTGTAGATGTTTCAATACAGAAGAGTTAAACCCATGTGCACCCCTCTGGCTAGGACTTGCGTCTCAATTTACCCCAGTAATACAGACTGGCATGATAAGGGCAAGCATCTGTTACACGTTTCTGACCCTCTTGCTCATCCCTTGCTGGCAGCGTGTTTCTGCCAGGAGTTGGGCTGATGTTTTGCCCTCTGGCTTAGCTTCAAAATGGTTGCCATTAAAAATAAACCCAACAAGCTGCTAGAGAAAATGTTCCCTTCTTTTCCTAGGGGCTCGGAAAGGACAATCTTCCATTCAGCAGAAGTAACAATCCCACTATCCATGAAGTGACAGGTTCAAAGTCTGTCTTGACAGTCAGCGGGGTCAGACATGTGAATGAGACAGAAGTGTGAGGCCAGGCAGCCTTGATATTCAGGGAAAGGCATAAAATACTCAGTGTATGACATTTTTACATTGAGAACAGCTATTTTAGAGGATGCTGAAGGGTTGTCATGGTTCCCTTGACCTCTCTATAGCCGGACACTGAGAGAACAAAGAGAACATACAGATCAGACTGATTCAATAGGAGACTTTCCATTAATTTTTATGGCATCTGAGGGTTGAGTCATTAAGCTATGCAGCTTTACAGACAGAGTTACGAAAATAGATCTAATAAAACTGTGTCAAGCTCTCTGTAGCATGGTTGAAACAGTTCTAGATTCTGTACAATAAGCAGAATGCACAATGGTACAGTTTGATATAAAAGCTTTTGCAGCAGTTATCTGAAATAAATGATACAGCCCACTGAGTTCAGAGCACAGTCACTCTAGACCCAGAAACTTTATATTAAACCACACAGCTTTGTAAGCTTTTTCTAATAGATATGAAACCTCGCCCTGTCTTTACATAAAAACAAACTTTTCCCCTTTTCAAAATTCTGCAAATAAAGTGTTTCCTTCACCACTATCCTTCACCACTACCTTCCCCCCCACCTCCCTCACTTTTCACTATAAATCCCTGAAGTTTTGTCATGAAGGTAAAACAAAGCATCCCTGGAAAAGCATTCTAAATGTGATTTACGTTTTTCCCTTTGTAATGAACTTGAAAGCACACTACTGGGATCCCTCTCTGGCACGCAACCAAGGAAGTCCTCTATGTAAAAAATAAAAATGTGTGTCTGTGTATGTATATATGCATGCTAACGAAAAAGTTGTATCTATGCAAACGTACATTCCAACACACTTAAAAAGTAGGTATTTATCACAAGTAGAACCAGCTCTTTCACATGCTCATTATCTTGACAGACCAGATTAAATACAAATTTTATTCATGAGAAGTTAGTTCAAAGCACCCTTAATGTCCAGCTTCCCTAATAACAGTATATAATCTTCTATCCTCCTTTCCCCAAGGTGATCTGCACTAAGCTCATCAAATTGCAGCTCAGAACTCTTGCCTGCTCTCATACCTGCCAGGCCACCACTGCTCCCTGGGCTGGGCAGCAGACAGGCACAGGTTATCATTGCCAGCTTGTGAAGCAGAGTAAGTCAACAATTCCTTAAGCTGAGTGATAGCGGCACCTGACATCACCTTTCAATGGTTTTGCTTCCCTCCATCTCTCTGCCTCCTCCTTTTGCACACTGTATTTGCTGAGACTTTTTCCTCAGACTGGGTGGAAATGTGTCTCCTCATGCAGAGCAGCTGCAGTGGGCTTCTATCCTGACACTTGGAGCAGAAAAGAATGGTAAACAGAAGAACGGCAAGAATTAAGAAATGAACATATATGTGATTAAAGCACCAGTAAGGAGACAGCGATGAGTTCCTTCTTTCAGAATCACAAAGTTTAGCAGATGTTATGGGGTGGCTTCCTCCTTGAGTTAAGTTAGAGTCTAATGAAATAGATATGCAAAAACCCCAAACATCTTAAGTAGATGATGAAATAAATCTTTATCTCAGCCAGCTGGCCATATCAACTGCAACAGTGAAGGAGGTCTCATTAAAATTCGTGTCTTTTCTTTATGTAAAGTAGTAACACAATATGACAAACCCAAATCTTCTGTGACGGTTTTGGTCTACATAACTGAGGTGTGAGCAACTCATTAAAATAATAGCCTGAAAGAAACTGACAGAAAACATGTAAAGAAAAAAAACCCCAACAATTTGAATATTTGAAGACAAAACAAACTGAGAAGACAACAGTATCTCAGGACAACTGTGGTTTACAGTATTTCCCAAGGTGTTGAATTTGCATGGTAGACTCAGAGAAAGCAAACTTTGGCTATGCTCGTGTTCAAGTTTTACTACAAAAAACATAGTCAAAAATTGATTTCTACTTGATATCAGTAATCACTAAGGGCTATTTGCTCACAGATAGCACCCTGATATTCTGCTCCTTTATGGGATTTTATTCTAACCTCTTTATTTTATCCTTGAAGTAACTTGTCAATATCATAAAACAGTAAAGAAAGTGCTTACTAACTCTGGATTTGTGAATCTCATCAACAAACACCAGTAAAACCTTTATAGCACCCTATACCCTACATGTTTACTGTGGAAGTTAATTCTTGCCTGAGAGACAACATAGACAGGTTCCTAACAGGTATATGCATAAAGGGCATATACATAATCATCACCACACTACCCAAGGCCAAACAATTGCTTGTTTAGTAAAATAATTCTTTATCCAACTTGATGGTCCCTAAATAGCTTCTCCAAATAAAGTTCTCGAAATTTGTTTTGGCCTACAAAATGTTTATTTTTCTTTTTTCCTCCTGACACTAAGAAGCTCTTACAATCTGTAATCTCTTTGCGGAAAAAAATGATATTTCATTCTGCCTTGTTATAGGTGCTGTATAAAAACCCGTGACAGCAACAAGTACTTACTCTGCCCTTTGTCCCTCTATACTCATGTATTTTTCCAAGCGTCACAGTAGTAAGAATAGCCATCTTTATCTTAAACTTTGCTAAGCTTTTCACCAGCACAGTTTGGCACAAGCAGGACATACCTTGCCCAGAAAAAGGAATGTTCACTCAAAGACATTTCTTATCCCTCGTTCTGTTCCTCCTGCCCCTTCCCCTTGCTTCTTCAGTGCGTTCCTCGCCTCTTTATTTCTCTTTCTCCAGGTCTGGGTTTCCCCCAACACTTTTTGAGAGCCAGGCCTGAGATCCTGAACAGGTCTCACACCTGGCCACCTCTAAGGACTGCAGCTTCTCCCAGCCCACCAAAACCTGGTAGGACTGGCTTCAGGGATGCACCAATAAAGGAAGAGAGCCCTCTAAGCTTTTCTTAATTTCTCAACACCGCAGCAGCCGAATCCTGCATCAGGACCTTCCCCCACTGCTACATTTAGCAGAGAACAGAGAAAGCACAGCCCTCTCCTGCTCTTCAGGGAAGACAATGCACAGAAAAGCCCAGTGAGGATGCAGTCACCCCAGCTTTCTTCTGGCTGGATCAGCCTATCATCTCATCAGCCCTTACATGGCAAGAGCCATGGGGCAGCACTGCGCCTTTACTCATGCAGCACCCAGCCCAGTGATGAGCATCCTGATGTTTAAAAATGCTACTACGGAGTTGGACGTGACAGTAAGCACAATTATTATTCCTTCATGTGCTATTTTAAGAGGCTTACTTCCAAGAGACAGGCACCGTCCTGCCATCCATGTGAAGGTTTTGGAAAGGGGGAAGGGGAATCTCGGGAGTATCTTCCTTCACCCCAAAATCCACTTTTACAAAGCGTGAAAAACCCCACTGTTCTGCACAGCAAGGTATAATAAGGTCTCTCCTCTGGTTTGGGAGTAGATGGGGAAATCAGCAGTACGGGCAGGGTACTGCATGCCCCAGAGACACAGCCCTAGATTTACAGCTTGGAGCACCGAAGACAGCCTGGCTGTCAGCTGTGCAAAACCAGCATGTCAACGTTTAAACTGCTTTCTGAAACTCTGCTATTCTTCTATTTATATTTTTTTTTTTCTCTTCCTGCTAGAAATCCAGCAGCTCACAGCCTGGAGGATACACCCAACACTTGTGTGTACCCAGGGACTAACCTTGCCTTCACTCCCCCCGCTTCCTGACGGGCCGTCTTTTACCAGGAAAGGAAACAACCGTAATCGAGCATGGCAGCAATCCATGTTTCCCCATGTAATCTCAGCAGCAGAAGAAATGGTTTCCTGTAGCTCCCGTAAGCAAGCTGCTCCCAGGTCATGTGTCCCCCCACCCTCGCCAAGGCTGCCCGTCCCATCTGCTCCTGCTCCCCCCAACCACCCCTCTCATCTGCAGGGATGGGGTGCCTGCCGTCCGCAGGGAGGACCCCACTCTTTGGTGGCATCCATAACCCAACTTAAATAGAGACCCCGTGTTCATCCAAATAATGTAAAACCAGAAAGACTGACTCTGCCCCAGAGCACTCCAGCGACCCTCAGCTTTTGGCCGTAGCAGAGGGACGGGGCTGCTAACGCAGGCTCTCACCCGCCGCAGGTAGCACACGGATGAACTAAACATAAAGCTGCTCATGCAAAACTTCATGGCGCTGGGCTCAGGTTTTTTATGGCCTTAACTAAGCATCTTGAAGTCTCTTTGGAGAGTGTTTTATTTAGGAGCAGTAATACATGGTTACCAGGGGGTTTCAGTTCATTTAATTAAGTTGAATATAATTACACTCCAGTGGGTCTTAAAAATGCAAGAATCTATTTAAATATTATTTAGATGCGTATCTTTTAACTACCACAGACTGCACAGGGCTTCATGTTTGTATCAATTAGGGATATCAACCTAGCAATAAGAACTCTATCTCTTGCCAGCTTATAATCCTCTCTACTCTGGGACCTCGTATTTTATTTGCTCGTTTCCCTTTATCTGTGTACAGTGAAGATGGGCTTTTTGCATTCCTGTGTGCTCGTATTGCTTCATCATTGCCAAAGCGCTTCCTAATTAGGCTTAATAGGCCCCTCACCCAAATAGAAGAGAAATATTTCTGCTTACCAACAGAGCAAATCCTACAGAGTCTGGGCTTGAAGAACAGCATGGTTGCCATACCTCCCAGCTGTTTCAAACACGTTTCTCTGAAGGGGCAAACATGCGATTTACTACCAACAGGAGCCCCCCAACAAGGCAGATGCTACGTGCTTATTTCAAGGACGTGCTTAAGCCCGTGGGTGCCGTCAGTCCAGTGCCTCTGCCCACTGATAATAGATGGTGCTTCTACCGGAGACTGAATGTCTCAATTACTCAAGTGTTGCACATCAGAGACGTACCTCAAACCGAAGCACCAAACAATCTGAACCCCACGGGGCTAAAGAGATCATAAAAAAAAAGCAGAAGCTGGCAGAACCCCAGCGTCAATAAAGCTCGCAAAAATTGTGTGTCTCTACAGAACCCAGTAGCTGGTTCTGACCGACTCAAGGCCTTGATCCACAGCTTGAAAGACAACAACTGTAGATAAAGACACTTGGCCTTGGAAGGTAAACTAAGTTCTCACTTAAGCAACCTCTCTATGCGTAGCAACTTGAACATCAAAAGGACAGCATCCCGCTAAGTAGCCATTTGTCAGGAGAGTAGTCATGCCAAAGGACAACATCCCACCTAGCTGTAAAAGAGACTGTAACACGAGAAGAAAGTCTCAGATGGAAGGAGTTCCCTCACAGACGCTGCTTCTGAGATGAAAGAAGAGACTGCAGTCTCAGGGAACACCAAACCATGAACCCAGCAAAAGCAGCAGGACAACCAATGGACCAGGATACATCTGAAGCACCACAAAAACAGCAGGGAGCTCCCTGAGCAAAAGGAAGATGTTACACCACTTTTCCCAGTATGCACCATTATCAGTTTCAAATCAAAGGATGTACGGTAAATAAACTGCCTCTTGCATAAAGAATCAGGACTTGAAGGGGAAACAAAGATTTTGCTGTATGACTCTCTCAAGAAGAATCACATGTTTTTCAGATGTGGAGATCTCGTCAAAGCTTGAGAGGTACAACTCGAAATGCAAAGGTCGGTTTCAAATGAGTTACGTGTGAACAGGGAGTCTGGGCATCAGACTGTCTCTACCAAAATAGTAAATCATGCTCTCAGCCTCTTTCAGCCAACCAGCCCTCTGCTACAAATTACCCATTTGAAGCATCTACTGGCAATACCTGAACGGCATAATTTTAGGTGACTCATACGCACATCAATGGTTACCCACCTATAGCCTGCATTTGTCTTTAAGCAAAACCAAAACAAAACGAGACACAGAGGCTTACTTTGCCCTCTGATATCCCTACCCAGCACCCGAAGGGAGCCCTGTCATTTCTGAACCGGGCTTAAATCTCCATTATTTACTTCCCACGTGCTCCCTGCCCGTCCACACCATCCAGCCACCCCCCCGGGCACCCCCCGAAGCCAGCCTGCGTGCTGACCTGCCCCTGCCCAGGTCCCGGTGCGTGCTCTGGCCATTTCCTGCCGTGAAGGCAGCAATTCTTCCTTTCACATGATCCTACTAAATCCCTCTTCCTAACAGTTGCAAGTTACTCTGTCTCAGCTGGGACTCTCTTTTCGCTTCTCTAGTCACAGAAAAACAATTCTGAGTCACTGCACCTCCATCCCTCTGTTTCCTCTTTTTATGAGAAGTATTTTCCTAAGAGACACATGAGTCTGGAGAAAAAAAAATTATTAATTTTTTTTTAATATTGCTCAAACCCACACAGCAACAGATCTACCTAAGACAGGCAGAAGGGCCAGAGAGGAGCTAACATACTTTGTTACCTCCCTCCCCTCTCTTTTTCATGGAAGTTTGCAAAATAAATAACTATCTGTAAGCACTTTGCAGTAGTTGTAATTAAGTTTGGCAAATAAAAAAATGAGAATTTGTACAGTATTTTGTATTCCAAGTACATTTGAGACAAGAATTAAAAAGCACAAGCAACTTGGCAAAGTTTACTAGAAGAAACTACTGTTCCATCAGAAAGAAAAAAGCAACGTTGTGAACATCCACCTTTTTTTTTTCTCAACTGTAGTAATCAGGAGCTCAACCTCCACGCTGATCAAACCCTATGAGACTCATCATGAATAGGTCCGTAACAAGGGTATGCAGAAGCATCCCTTTCCATTCCTGTTTATGCATGGACACACACCATATGCAGGATGAAGCAACTCTTCATCATCACGCCAATATTTTGATTAAGTCCTTGACCTTATGTTCTCTGTTAACTTCCTGAGTTTAGATCGCTATCATGTGAAGCTTAGGTTTTACAAATTTTATCCATCTGCACGTATATACTCACTCCCGGACACAAAATCTAAACAATACATTGCTGGATCAAGGCTGAGCAAGAAACAATATACCCCACCAAGCCAGCACGTCCCAGTACCCCTTCAATTCAGTACACAACAGAACACACCACCACAGCGGAGAAGGATGACAGAGATTAGACCCCATTTCAGGCCCCACTGCAAAACACTCAGAATAAAGGCAGCAGTAGTTAACAAGGAAAAGAGAATTTTTAAGGACTGACAACCGTTTTGCACTACGTACAGCTGAGTAGTCTCTACTGATGAAACAAGAAATAAAACAGACCTTTCCCCAAACCTCTCCAAACAATGAACAGGACACATCATCATAAAATAAAACCAGAAAATACGCATCTTCCGATTTTTATTTGTAAAGCGCACAGCAAGCAAGGTGGGAACTTCCACAAACAAGCTGGAACGCTGACAGAGAAATTTGGGTAATTAAGAAGAGACACCACAAATTGCCATTTTCCTCTATAAGGAAAACCTCAGAGAAGTATGGTATGTAAAAACATAGAGAAAAATGTCCAAAGAATTTGCCATGTACGGAGATTCACAACATGCCCTGCCAGCAGGACATCTGCCTTTACTTAGCCCTTTTTCTACAGTGAAATACAAACAGACAGACCTAAGGAAATGCATCCAGTGGGGGAAAGAGAGGTTTCTACCTGCCATTGCAGCCACACCAGTGCTCTGGTTGTGTAAGGACAAGAGTGACTGCGCACCTTCACTGAGGTACCCGGAGCCACCTCTGCGGTCCATGTTTTTCAAGGGATACAAGCAGCCTGCTCTTACTTCCACCGCAATCAGTGGCAAATTGCAAGTGACCTCAGGTAAAGCAGGAACACAAACAGCTTCTGTGGTGGAGATCCCTCACTGTGTTTGCTGCACTGAAAAAAAAACAACCCACATTTATACGCCAGAGACACAGCAAAACCAAATATCTGTTCTGAATCTAATCGGTCCTCAGTCTGACATGAAGCATCACGCAAATCCAACGAAGAACAGGTCAGAAATCAGTCAATGTGGCTTAGTACCACCAGCATCCCTGCTCCACTGCCCATCAACTCCTGCATTTCTTAGTATCCCCAAAGTGACAGTTGACCATGAGCTTTTGATTGCATCCTTGACTGGAAATTTCCTCATCTTACCTTTTGTTTTTGGTTTTGAAATATAGTATCTTCATTAGCCCTCTGATAAAAGGTTGCATGTGGAAATCTGTTCTCCCCAACTTCCATATAAAACATGACACATTCCCACAACATACTCCGAAGCATCGAGTTCTTGAAGCGTAAACACATCTTGAAAATGGAAACCTGAAGACAGAAGCCACGACTGACATACAACATGCAGTCTACCCCTGCCTTTTCCCATTTTACAATGGTTATTCATGAATTCTAAGGTGGGAAAGAGGCCTAATAACGAAATGGAAATCCCAGCATACAGGTTGTGGTGTATATTATGTATGAATACAAACACATTTATGTATAAAACAGGATTTTCCTTATTTTCATCCTCACAGAGCATACATTTCAGTTTAAATGCAAAGCATTTATCACCAGCTTTCAGAGCTATTGCACTAAGCTGGCCAACCACTGAAAGCTCCAAAACTCACAAGTATTAAAAATTATTCTGTATAACTGAAGGCTACATTTAAGTTTAATGCAGTGATATTGATAACAACATGAAATATGTCTAACAGGGATGGTGCAGAGATGAGCCTCAATTCAGCAGTAGAAAATAACTATCTTCAATTTGCACTCCATCCCTAGGAATGCACTAGAAATTTCTGGGGCAAAAAAATGCTTTCAGCTGAGTTGGAATATGCAGGAAGCTCCTGCTGGAAGGCTGCAAGTGCAAAACTGGAGGAGGATGAATGTGTTTCTAAACTGTAGCAGATACAGATAAACAGAGATAATAAACACAGACAGAACACAAACATCTCTCCAGGTTTAAGTGGATAAAAAGCACAGATTCTACAGCAATACCTATCACTTCTAGAGGTATATATTATGACCGGTAAGATATTATTCTGGCAAGCAAAATATCTTAAAAGCCTGAAGTGCCTTTTTCCTGAAATGTAACGCTATGCAAACAGCCCTAGCACGTGTTTTCACCCAAGCTCCAACTGCAGATGTACACTCACTAAAAGAACTTTTAATGGTGCCACCGTGGTGCAATGAGCTCTCACAATAAGTGCTCTCGAATCCATTTTTCCCCTCTGTCGAGTTAGACCGGGGTGACAGTGGAGCAGAGAGCAAGCTCTGAGCAGCAGGGTCAGCTTGGTGCTGGCACAGAAAGGACCAGGAGGCTCAACTCAGCTGAACTTGTGAAGGAACAGCAGAAGTTGCTTTTTCCTTTCTTGTTGAAAACCTATGGGCCACACACTCTTCCAGCATAAATAAACTTTGTGCCTTCGGCCCATGAAGTTTTTATGTAAACAGGGCAGAAATTAGACCCTTTATCTCTTGTTCTTTCCTTCATCTTTTGTTTCCATCATACCCATCAGCACGGCACAAAAGACCTTCAGTTGCAAACAAGAGGGTTAGAAGCGTTCCGCAAGCAAGAGATTGCTCATATACTCTCGATTTAATATTGTAACAAGCACGGTACTGTTTTCACTACCATCTACTGACTCTCCTCGTGCTCACTGCAAAGCTTTCAAAGTAGTGCTTTTATTATTGTATTAAGTAGTTACCTAATCTCTGCACACACACACTCCCACACACAGAGAATACACTGAAGGTGGAGAACACTAAAATTTTAGTACGCTGTTGCCAAATAGCAAAAAGCACTGTGTATCATCATAAATAAAGTGACAATAACGAAACAGACAAGCATGTATTTATATTCCTGATAATGATATTACTACTCCTGTAAGCTTCAATGTGTGTGTTTACCCATGCACATAAGAACAACCATATTTTTCCCATCTGGAGGCCTCATCATGTAAACTGATCTCAAGAGCATATCCCCATGTTCATGCAGGGCCACGGGGAAGTCAAATCAGCAGAAGCTAAAGGGCTTGTAGCAGAGCAGACCTGCAACAGCACCCCAGCCACATCGCACTCGGGTCGTGACACAGACATTAGGAACCAGTTCTCCAATTTATCGTATGACTTTCCATTAAAAAGCCTGAAAGTGTTATTTATAAATCACTGTTGTGTTATATTGTTAAGCTTGTCCCATCTAATTTTTTGGTTATACTCTGCTTAAAAGTGTTTGCCAGACAGGTTATACAATCCCCACTCTCAAACTCTCCACAGGAGATGCGCCTCTAGAACTAGCACGTAGCTCAAAAAAGCTTATCCAGGTGTCATAAAAACTTAAACCATTAAGTACTTTATTATACTAATCTTAGCTCAAATTAAAATAGCACAATATAACTTTGTGCTTCAAAACATGGCAGCAGACAAGAAAAGTCTGCTGTTACCGTAAGCCAGGAAAAAAAAAAAAAAGTTCTCCTCACCTCAAGAGGATGAAAGCAGAGCCGGCGTGCCCACACCTGACCCACACCACAGCTACGGCACCGCAGTGAGGGCACCTCCTTTTATTTTTAGAGTATTTATTTTCCATAATGGAAATCTGTGTTGTGAACTCCTGGGTCTGAATGCGTTTCAGTGAACTGCATTCTAATTTTTTTCCTGCCAACGGGAAAGCTAAATCTCTTGATGACAGGGAGAAATAAAAGCCCATCATATCTCTTTATCTAATCACACAACACATGACTACGTACTTCTTTAATGGAGAATATGCTTTTATAGTAGAAACTGAATTTTTACAGACTTGCACGTATTCAATCAAGTTCTTCCTTTTTGTTCATCTCCTCAAAAAACACCTGGGAATCCAAATTCTGGCAAAGCCACCTCAGCATTCCCACAGTCACAACAAGCACCTCCCTCCTCCTCCTCCCACCACCAATAATGGCAACACACAAAGCGGCGAGTTCATTAGTCATCGCCTGCGTCAAGCAGTCGCAAAGAGGAAAATTATTAACTGCACTTTACATTAAAACAGGTATTGTGACAAATCGCTTTGCTGGGTCATTACAAAGTAATTTTCATTCATCCTGTGTTACTGAACCTCCTAGAGCCTGAGCACGAGGTGTGCTCTACGATCATTAACACAGCGATAATGGCATAAATGGAAGAGGAGAAAGCTTGTGCTTCTGCCTGAAGGAAAAGCTACAACCAGAGACTCCAAATGACAGAGGGTGACCTGGGAAGGCACCGGCACCAGGACTGGGCACACCAGCATCTTCTCCACCACCACACCACCTCTGGAAGAAGTCCTGAAGGAGCCAAGCCCAAGGCTGAAGCTGGAGCTGTTCAACCAGGGTCCAAAAGGAGAAGGAAGCCCTTTCTCCTCTCCGACTCAAACTCCCCTGCCCCGGGCACTGCCAGTTTTGTCTGTCCCTCGGCTCTGTGCCACGTCCAGCAGTGACCCCGCTCTGCCACGCTCCAGTCCCTCCGCTCAGCTCGCGCTTAGCTCCTCTGCTTGCACAGCATCTCGTGCAATCAGGACTAATTTACATCAATTTCCAGACAGCATCAGACTAAGTCAGATTAATCATTAGCTAGTTCCGTAAAATGTCATTTGCTCTGAGATATACTAAAAATAAGGAGTCTTTCACCTTGACTACAGAAAATTGTAACAATCGCGTGTAGCATAATATATTGCATTCCACATAATAAAATTCCTATAAGTGCTCATTGTCATGTATATGCAACATTTTTTTTTGTTTTCCACACCAGTTTTCACATTTTCCTTCTGTTTAGTCAATGCCATTTTTTCATATCCACAAAAGGAAGGAGGCATCATTATGGGAAAATTCTCTCAATCTGGTATTTCACTGCTCTTCACAAAGGACGAGAGATCAGTTGATTTACTTTCAAAATATTAAAAAAAAAAAGTATTTCCAAATATTGATAATGGAGCCGGTGTTCATTGTAAACCAGAATTTGGAATTTATCTTCTGGAATTTATCAGGAAGATTCCAGTTTACCTTAAGTTTATAGTTATTCTCTAGTAAACAACAGACAAGGAACAGGTACATCAAAATCTTCTCTACTTTTTCCTCTGTAATTCAAAGGCCACGGAAACCCAGGGTTTGCTTTTAAGAAAAACAAAGACGGCACCAGAACCAAAACCCTTATCATCCCTGACTCCGTAGGATCTTGTGGAGACTGTACTGTCTGATGGAGACATCTGCGTTATGTGACCTGACGTGCAAGAAAAAGCCTAGACCAAAGGTTATCTCTATGAGCTGCCTTTCTTCATAAAGGGCTCGTCATTGCTAGGCGTAACACTGCATGGAGATGAGAGGGGAAGGGGATGCAACAGGTTAAGTTTAAAACATAAAATCCAATCCAACGCCTAAACTGACAGTCACTCCCCATTTTGATTTCTTTATTTGAAAGCAAAACATGCTCTACGGTTTTTGTAAAACAGAAAAAACAATACCTGCTAGTTTGAAAAGCAGAGGCCAGGCCTTCTGGGTTTATCCTTCTTGTTGCAACTAATATACACTTTAAAAATGCACTCCAAAGTGGGAACAAAAGGGTTTTGAATCCAAATGACCCAAAGTCCCTTTTGAGCTAATTAAACAGCACCGCAGCAATTTTTGCAGACACATCAATAAAAGTCAGAAAAAAAATGAGTATATTATATTTTCAAAAGCATGTTCTACCTGGAGCAGCTACTCAGTTGCCTTCGCTTTTCTGTAGAGCTGATGGCTTCAGTTGGAGTGGCCTCTCGGTGCCAAGAGAGATCAGAGAAACGGAGTCACCCAAATGAGACGTTGGGATGGTGATGGAGTAGAGATTTCCACAGGAGGTCCCGTGGAACTAATGACAATGTAAGGAAGAACAACCCTGGGAGAAATCCGCAGCTGCTGTGAGCTGCCACAACTCCTCCTGGCAGCCCTCCGACTGATTTTTATCAGGCGGGGATCTACTTCCCCCATCTCTCCAGATATCCAGGCTCCCTGGCTTAATATCAAATTCCTCTCCCCAAAGTATGGTAGCCAGTATGTAATTATGTGTTATCACAGTAGCATTATCAGCTGGCGTCTTTCTCTCTTTTGGTTTGTTTCTTTATGACTTAGATAAGAAATTCAAATAGTCCCTGAAACATGGAGAGCGAGATAGATTATATATGTAAATATTAGGGCTCCCAATTCAAACCCAAGACAGCTTTATCATCCTCAAAATACTCTGTTCTCTCACCTAACAGCAGATGGTGGGAAAGCACTGGCTCTCTCCTAGCATAACTGCAAAATATTACTGAAAAATAAAGAATTTTCTTTCTTTTTTTTAGTTCTTAAAATTGATTCAATAGTTTGAAACAAGAAACTAGCTATCACCTTGAAAGAAAACGCTGGGACAACTTCTGATTTCATTGCATCTCTCACAAGTTCTTTATCTTTTACATCTTGGCCCTTGAAGATAAAAGCTCCTCACACAAATAGACATTTGCTTCAGTGAAATCCCTGCTCGATCAAAACTGATGAGTTTTGACTGTGATGTGTTTAATGTCAGGGTTTGACCCAGTCACCTGTTCCATCTATACAGTATGTGAGAAAGAAGAACATCCTACTAACAAGGCAGTCACTGGAGTGTCTTTCCCATACTAAGGTCAATAGCCCATGTTTTGAAAGCATATACTTAAAAGAATAAACTTCATGATTTTCACTTCATATTAGGATTTGTTCTCAGATCTGACCACATACAACAGTTTGCTACTGCGACTGCTACTGCAATCTCTCTCCAAAACCTTAACACACTTCCACCATCCATTGTTGCTTTGAGACATAGCAAATTATAATTAACCGGTACATTCCACCATGTGCTTGCTGCAGACTAAGGAAAAGCTTTTAAGTATAATTATGTTATCTAGTGAGCTCCATTAACAGCACAAATAGCTTTGAGGTGCTTATGCCACAGCTGCAACTATGGAATATTTCATTAAAATAAGCGCAAAAGGGAAAAGTCACATTTGCTTCAGGAAAATGCCGGTATAGCTGCAAGTACGTTCAATATTTGTCAAGCAGAGAGAGATTTATTATGGGACTTCAAAGTCCATGAAAAGTGCTGCTTACAAACACCACCTGAAAAATATTTGCTTCCCCTCCGGACCTGGGATCTGCCATCACAGGTTCCTGCTAATGAGGTCCTATTTTAAGGAACCTAACTAAACATACACAAACAATGAAACTGATTTATCCATGGAGAGAGAGGGGCTCAATTTGTTTTTTAAGTAACTGCAGCACCCAGTTTATCCACCTGGGCTCACTTGCATGGCCTCTCCTCCTACATCTGCACCCAGAGGAGACACCACCACAGCCACCACCATGCCCCCACAAGGGCCAGAGGGAGGAAGGCAACACCTTCCCCCTCCTCCTCCCAACTGCAGTAACTCTTCAGTATAAAGGAGGCCAGAATCAGACATTCCATCATTTTTATGAAGAACAGCTTTTTCTCCGTAAGGACAGCAAAGCGGTGGAACAGGCTGCACAGAAAGGTTGTACAGTTTCTGTCCCCGGAGGTTTTCAAGACCCAACTGAATAAAGCCCCAAGCAACCTCACCTGGCCTCAGAGCTCTCCCTGCTTCAGCTCAAGGTCAGGCCAGATGCCACCTGAGGTCCTTTCTAACCTGTATCATCTTATGATCATTGTTTTAGAAGGTAATTTTCTCTCTCATTCAATGAACAAACTTTTGATGATCACCTTCTTTCTTCCTTTCATTCTAGTTTTCCCCTCCAAAGATCCTAGCTCTTCCTTCCTGTTAGTGCATTCCTTTGGTATCTTTCAAGCTGTTGCAGGGCCAACCTACCAGTGTATCACTGCACCAACTTCTAGGTTCATAGAGCTGTTCCCACAGAATCACTCCAATGTCTACCTCCGGGCTCCCTAAACGCTTTGGGTAGTGAATTACTGTAAATTCCAGGAATTTAAGGCCCATATTCTTACTTAATTCACCATATGAAAGATCTAAGTCAGTTCTGCAGGCCGCTGTCATGGCCTCATGGACCACAACCAACCATCTATAGGCTTGCATTTGAAAACCACTGATCTAGTTTACTGTTTGCCTTTTGCAACAAAGGTTTGAAAAGGACAAAGCTCTATGTACCGAAAAAACGAGCAGTGAAATAAGCACCAGAGCTACCTCCTTCTTACCTTTGGACAAGGACAGAGCACAAAGTAAGTTTCTACTCTGTTCACATTAAGACACATTTTGCAGCCGCAACAACTAGAAACTCTTTAAAAGTCTTAAATCTGAAGAAAGCTGACAGCTTGCAGCGAGAAAAACTTCTGTCTTCGCTCAGATGTGTTATAATGGTAACATATTTGAGACCCACGAGGGTGTCTTGTCATACTTGTAATTGTGTGGCAACACAAAACACTGCAGTAAGGACAGGTAATAGTGCTGGAGATGTTTGCAACCGATACAGACCAGCAACTTCACAGTTACAAGATGATGCCCTCCTGTAAAGCAGACCAACTCTAAGACAAATTACTTTGTTTTATTAGAAGACAAATAATAATTAAATAGCTGTTTTCCCGGCAAGGAGACTAGCTTGTACAGCCAGAAGAAACCCATTCAAATTATTAGTTGTGTGAGAATCAGATCTTTTTCTGCACTAAGCTCCAGCACGCTAAGGCTGTTGGTTTGGCCTCTTCCAACACTCCTTCCCAGGCATCCAATAGCACTTTGCTCTTACTAAATGCAGTACTGAAACCTGCCAGAAAAAGAGAGAAAGAGGCTGTTCATAAAGTACCAACTGTGTGCTCCCTGCAAACTGGCAGAACTGACTCTGCTTGCATTCTTAGATTAAAATCATTAGCAGTGAAAGAGAGTACGCAGTCGGGTGCTATTAAACTGAATGTCATGTCAGTGGAGAATTGCTGTGAAGAAAAGGAATGAGGCGGGGTTTTTTAATCTTACTTTGAATATTAACAATAAAGTCCACGACGCTAATTAAATTCTCTGTTCTAGTCTATAACACTTTTGAATTAGATCCTATGGGTTTCCCATTTGTTACATTCTACAGTAGCATTCCAAAAGGTATTTCTCATAATATTCTTTAATATCCGTCAGTTAAATTTTAACAACAAAAATTAATATGCATCAAGCCTATTCATTTGCTTTTAAAGTGAATAAACAAGCACTCCACTGTTGATTACCACATTCCTGTGTCACTGGAAAACCGCCAACTCCAGTACGTATATAACATGAGTATTTGTTTTTTTTGCTGAGTGGCAGTTCTCTGCGTTAATTACCATCCTGCACCTAAAGTAAATATTATTCTCTCGCTGCAAGTAGAAATAGAGAGTTGACCCTTCCTGTATTTTTACTGTTTTGCCATCCGGCCCGTCCTGCCGGTCCACGCCGTGCCCACCAGAGGTAATTCCCTCAGCCCTCCTTACTGGGGCCATCCCTTTTGTTTGCGACCAGTGAGTGAATTACGAGGATTAGTCCCTCCTCGGGACATCGCCAGCCCTGAAACTCCGCGGGCCCTCACCCAGCAACTCGCTTCCCAAAAAAACCCACCAGGGAATAAAAGCTCCCACACCTGAACCCAGGAGATGGGGTCCGTGGGGTGCCCCATGGGACGGGATGGGGTCCACGAAGCCCCCACGGGATGGGGCCCAGGGGGTGCCCCCACGGGACGGGGTCCAAGGAACCCCCAAAGGATGCGGCCCAGGGGGTGCCCCCACGAGACGGAGTCCACGGATCCCCGTGGGACGGGGCCCAGGGGGTGCCCCCACGGGACAGGGTCCACGGAGCCCCCAAAGGATGCGGCCCAGGGGGTGCTCCCACGGGCCAGGGTCCACGGAGCCCCCACGGGACGGGGCCCAGGGGGTGCCCCCACGGGAGGGCTGCACCCCGCGGCCGCGACCCCACGCGCGGGGCTTCACGCGCACCCGTCGCGAGGACGCCGAAAAACACGTGCGTGGAATGCAAACGACGACGACGACAACAACAAACCCGGCCTTTCGCCCAAATTTAACCGGACCCGCCAGCGGGCCGGCGCAACAGGAAACAAAGCGCCCACGGACCGGCCCACAGCCGCGCCGCCGGGCGGGTAAACAAGCGCGGGGACCGGTCGGCTCCGGTAAACAGCCCCAGCCCGGCGCTCCGGACGCCTCTCCCGTCGTGACAGCCGTGGGGAGGTTACCGGGAGCCCGCTGCAGGGCTGCGGTTACACCTTCAGCAACTCAACACACGGCTGAAGTTTTCCCGGGACGCCCCGTCCCGCACGCCCCTCTCTCCCCCTCGGGCACACGCCGCGGCAGGTG
>NW_015090922.1:35431050-35431507 GCF_001431845.1 Calidris pugnax | reverse complement strand
CCCCGGGGCAGCGGGGCGGGGGGGGGGGGGTGTCGCCGGGGGAGGGCTCGTTGCTGATAGGGCTCCCCCCCCTCCCTCGCCCCCCCGTGCCGGCGCCTCACCTGCCCGTCGGGAGCACCGGCGGCAGGAGTTAGCGGCGTTCCCCCAGCGCTCGGTACGCGGCCGGCGAAGGGAAGAGGCCCCCGGTTGATGCCCATCTTTAGTTTAATTACCGGGACCGCGCCGTTCCTCCTAAGGGGAAACCTGCCACCGACCGCCTCGTAAACAGGCAAAGCTCTCCCTGGGGAGGGACTGTGGAAACGCTGCCCCCATCACTGCCTTCCCTCCCTCCCTCCCTCCCCCATTGGAACAAAACTAAATAATCACTAATTAGAATCAATCAGAGAATCATAGAATCGTCTAGGTTGGAAGGGACCTTAAAGATCATCTAGTCCAACCATCAGCCTAACTCTGCCAA
>NW_015090922.1:35342442-35430749 GCF_001431845.1 Calidris pugnax | reverse complement strand
TGGTCCTTTTTTTTTGTTTTTGTTGGTTTTTTTTTTTTTAATTTTGAGTTTGTTTACTGAGACGAGTGTGCAAGTTGAGACCAAGAAGCAAAAAGCCAGGACAGAGACAAAGCTACCTCCATCAAGATCCTTTTAACTCTGACAAAAAAAAAAAAAAGAAATAAAAACCACAAAACCATATTCTTGAGGACCATGTCAACCCGAGTTCTGAACTCGTCCAGGGGTGCTGCCTCACCCACCTCCCTGGGCAGCCCATTCCAATGCTGGATAACCCTTTCCGTGAAGAAATGTTTCCTAATATCCAATCTAAACCTCCCCTGGCACAACTTGAGGCCATTTCCCCTTGTCCTATCTCCCGTGACTTGGGAGATGGGACCAACCTCCACCTCTCTACACCCCCACTTCAGGTAGTTGTAGAGTGTGATAAGGTCTCCCCTCAGCCTCCTCTTCTTCGGACTGAACACCCCCAGCTCCCTCAGCCTCTCCTCATAAGACTTACTCTCCAGACCCCTCACCAGCTTCATTGCCCTTCTCTGGACCCACTCCAGCACCTCAATGTCTTTTTTGTGGTGAGGGGCCCCAAAACTGGACACAGTACTTGAGGTGAGGCCTCACCAGTGCCGAGTTTGGGGGACGATCACCTCTTGGATCCTACTCAATACGCTGTTCCTGACACAGGCCAGGATACCATTGGCCTTCTTGGCCACCTGGGCACACTGCTGGCTCACGTTCAGCTGGCTGTCAACCAATACTCTCAGGTTCTTTTCCACCAGTCAACTTTCCAGCCATTCTTCCCCAAGCCTGTAGTGCTGCATGGGGTTGTTGTGACCCAAGTGCAGGACCTGGCACTTCGCCTTACTGAAACTCACCCTGTTGGTCTCAGCCCATGGATCCAGCCTGCCCAGATCCCTCTGCAGAGCCTCTCTACCCTCCAGCAGGTCGACACTGCCACCCAGCTTGGTGTCATCTGCGAACCTACCGAGGGTGCACTTGATCCCCTCGTCCAGATCATTGATAAAGGTGTTAAAGAGAACGGGTCCCAGTACCGAGCCCTGTGGGACACCACTCGTGACCTCATTACAGACAGCAGGAGGGATGCTCCCGCATCCTTGTTAGGACAACAGCAGAGCACATACACAGGATCCCGCTCGTTGGGGAAGGCGCACTGGGGGGTGGTGGGCAAAGCCCCGCTGCCCATGGGCAGCCAGAGTGGGAGAGGTCTGGGGGAGCTGGGTGGGAGGGAGCCCCCCGGGGCTGCCCACCACCCCACACCTCCCTCCCAGCTTCTGCTGGGACCAGCAGCGAGGACATCCTCTTCTCTTGGTGCTCATCCTTAAGCTTTGAAATGCTTAGATGCGTCTTGCACAGTCACTGTTTCAAGCTGCTGTTTGCTGGAACCACCTGTCAGTGCAGGGGGGGACTAAAAAAAGTGATGCATTTAATGGACATGCATTTTAAGAGCCCACATCTTCGAGCAGTTAGTAGCTTCTCCAGCATCCCACCAGCCCCACTGGCTGCCAGGCTCGATGTTACGTCCCTTGCACCACCCAAACACAACCCCAGGGCCTGGCCTGCCACTTGTGTGCCCCCCCCTCACTCCCCAGCTTCCCCTGGCATCTCCCACCAGGGGGGCTCCCCCCAGCCCCACGGCCGGTCCCACAGCTGACAGGGCTCGCACCCACTGCGCCGCACCAGCAGCCGAGCAACAAATGACACCATTTGCCAACAGGGCTAAAAATAGTTTCTGGAGAAGGCACGAAGCAGAAGCAGGGTGACTACGTGCTCCTCCTCTCCTCTCCACATTCCCAGCTCTTTTTCTCTCCTCAGAGCAAAGACTGCTTATTTTACTTTGTAGGCTGGCACCGGAGACAAAAGCTGGCCCAAACGCTGCCTTTCTCAGCAACGGGCAGGCAAAGAAAGGGACAAGAACTCTTCTAAGCACCGTGTGTTACTGCAACTTCTGCTGGAGTGGTGAACAGCACACACGGAACAGAGAAAGTGGGGGGAGGAAGGGCAGAGGTAGAAAAACTAAAAGAGAACTGCTATACTAAGAGAAAGTGGTAAAAAACCACTGATGGTGTAGAACTATGCCCATTTTTATTGACCCTTCTTGAGGGCGCACATGTAGGGTACACACTGTGTAATTCATCATATTATTGACTAGTAATGAGAAACAATGAGAGGCCCAAACCGGGTATAAAATCTCTGCTAATTGACCTTTAAATTGTATGCTACTATAAGCTTATGAAGTATGAAGATAAAGGCGTGCCAGTGAAGCCTCTCAGTACTCTGAGACAGCTTGCATAACTCAAAACTGGTTTAATTAGTCAGGAGTAATTTACTTAGTGACCCTCTGAAATCCATGTTGAACGACGTACAATAGTAATGCCAACCTACTTCCAAAATATCTGAAGAAGACACACTGTTGATCTCAGGATTTAAATATTCTGGGCTCCTCTTGTGCACACTGCCTTCTGTACATTGTCTTTTTTACAGTCTGGAGGCAACAAAACCCAACAACTGCAGTACAAAGTCTAAAAAACCCTAATTGTTCTGATTCAGGCGGCAGGAGATGAAGATCAAGAAGGTACAAGGGGCAGCTCCCACTTGCCTTGCCCCTCCCTGCCCGTGGAGGTCATTGCTCCTGGGCAGCGATGACTACACCGCTCACAGAAGCGGGTCCTGAACATCCACACTTTCCAGCCGTGCAGTGCAGGTAACAGAAACCAGATTATAAATTGTGGAGGTCCAAGAGCTGCTTCCTGAGCCATTATGTCATCCCTTCTGTGGAGGCAGCAGCTTTCATCAGAGGAACGTGACACATGGCTGTGGCAGTCCGCCCCTCAGCCAGTTGACTTTAATTTATCTGAGACACAGAGCCTTTGATTTTAAAAAGGGGAGATAAGGAAAAAAGATCTTGCAAAATCACTTGACTCCAGGAGCAGTCGCTTTAAGAAACAAACTGACCTGAGAGATTCACAATTTACAATAGCTACCATCTTCTGTGGTCTTGCAATTATAATATGTATTCGTAAGATGCCATTTTCCCAAGACATTCAATGACTATGACATGCTAAAATATTACCCGTTCTTCTTCTCCCAGACAGACCCCCATCCTTCTAGTTATCACAGGGTTCCTCTATTTTAATGATGCCAATGTCCTGCAGTAATCAATCCTAGGGGCATTTTACAGAAAACAGCCACAACAAGAGCATGCGAGTTTCAGAAAAAGCAGGAACTCAGATCTTACAAGGGTTCTGAAGCCCAGCTATGACTGCAGTGTTTGGTTTGTGTTACAACTGCCACTACAGAATCACAAATGAATTGAAATTTAGCATGTTAGAGTACAGTTTTTCTTGGCATTTTTATCTGTAGTTGTCTAGTTGATAACTCAAGCATCCACAAAAGACTGTGTTTCAGAAGCGTGTTGTACTGGACCTCTGTACGCTTCTGGTAAGAAATGAATCTGGTCAATTTTCTGAGATTTTTGGGACAGGAGCTCTGACTGGGCGATTAACATTTGGAAGTCTTGGGAAATGGTCGCTGTGGACCTACAGGACAGCACTGGGCAGTGGGGCAGCGATCCTGATGCCAATCCCCAGCGAGTGGCACTCTCGGTGCCTGGGATCACGATAACTCTCACACACGCTCCAGCACGCTCTGGATGGAAAGTCCCTCCACAGAGCAGCTACAAACCTCCCCACGGATGTTCTCCTGCAAATCTCTCCACAGGAGATGGAAATGATGAACACGTACGCGGTGAATCTAGTTTCGCCCAGTCACGGCAGATGCACTGTGCATTGAGTGTATCCTCCTATCACACCATCAGCTGCACGTGGGCGTGCAGGTAATAAGAGCTTCCCACATCTACACACCAGGCAGGATAAACCAACTTGGAGAGCACTCTTGTGTATTCAGGAGCAATGGATTTTCTTTTAGAGGGGCGCTCAGAGCAGGATCCTAGCTGCGGGTTAAGATGGCCATGGAGAAACTCATCTTTCTCCTTTCTTTATTGAGGGTTTAGGGAGATGACCTTCACCAGGCCAAGCTCTCTCTCTATTAAAAGCACAAGCCTCAAACACAAACCTCTGAGTCATTAAGACAAAAGATAACAATCTTTCTGTCCCAAATTAGCGCGTATCGTCTCACCACAGTGGCACAAAAAAAGTGACACAATGGTTTCAATGAAGCCTTTACTAGTGAAAAATTGAAATATTAATCAAAATATACTGGAAAAAACCAACGTGCACCATCAGAACCAGACTATAACAACTGCTGGCAACCACATAAAAGGCATTTAATCAAAGAAATCTATACCACAAACAACCCCAAGCATTTTTATATCAATTTTAAACTAGATGCAAGAGGCTGGGAGAGATCAGGTTGCTTTGGAAAGGGGATCGTGCCCCACAGTGTAATGGACACCGAACTTCATGGGTTCCTGATAGATGTCCTGAGGGAAATGGCTTCCTGCTCAGAGGCCTGGCAATTAATTCTGCGTGCATGAACAAAACACATGAGGTTTCTCAACATCACTAACAACACCCTGCCCAGTGTATCAAGTTTAAATCGGAACATCAAAGCTTCAGGGAAATAAATAAACAAGCCATTGTATGCACAGAGGGTGCAAGGGAAGGGAGAAATAAAAATTCCAGCTAGCCCCTACAGGTGACCTGCAAAAGCACTAAAACTCTTAACACAAGCAAATTACAATGCAACACATTATTAGCAGTGATTGTGTCTCCTTTGAGCTCTCCCCCTCCTTCCCCTCGGTGGAGGTGGTCAAATCAAAACATGTAGAGTTTCACATCACAGCCTTTGTTTGCAACTGCAGCCCTCACTGGTTGATGGGTTGCATACCATCAACTTATCACAGTCCATCTTGGAAGAATTTTTCTCATTGTCTTAGCTACATTTTTTTGAAAGTCCTTCTAAAGTATCATTTCTTTTAATTATCACCTGTTACTAAATTTTTAAAGTGCCAGCGACCACTCCAGAAAGCCTCAAGTGTGGGGCAGGATGGAGATCCCAACACCCATCCCATCAGCTCTTCTGCCAAACAGGCTGTCCCTCTGTCTCAGACACTCTTAGTATGTACAGGCATACACTATAAGAGAGCACTAGATCCATCATGTGCATTTGCACATCAGATGGCTTATATTCCTGAAATGAAATCAAGTTCCAGCATCCTCTGCCAGTTAGGTAACTACGGAAAATATTCCTGATTTTAAAAGCAGTGTAAACAATACAGTGGCTTTAAAATAGACAGTATTTAGACCAAATATTCTTTGCTGTACAGTCAGAAATCATTATTTATTCTTTCAGAGGCTCAGCTGTCAGCTCCCAGTCTTACTGCCAGCCTCATGACTAGAGTACCACATCACAGCGGGAGCACAACACTAATATGCCCAACACGAACCAGATGGAGTTAAGTCTGTTTAATTCTATCAGTGGAAAGCTGTTAGGAACAACGAATTGCTTTATTCTGATAAAAGCCTGAACTCTCCACATTACACCCGATCCATCATCCCTCTATATATCAGTACCCTCCTAGATTAAAAATAAGGAGGGAGAGACACATGCCCAGGAAAATTATTCCAGTAGCCTTAATGCTTTGGGCTAGCACCACGCTTGGTAGACATACAAATACTGCTAAGCTTGGCAGCCTTCAGTTAAAATACAGTAGCTGTGGCTTTGCATGACAAATCATATGAGGAAAACAAATGTAAACACAGCGACTATCACAGCCCTTCTGGAAGGATACCTTTTGACTCATAAGGAGAAAGGAAAGGTTTGTATCCTCCCTTCCTGCCCGCAGATGTGCTCCATGAGGGCCTCTCATATCCTGCCCAGTTCCCCTCCCCGCCGTGGAGCACAGCACTGTGTTTCTCAACTGGGAGGCAGCAGCACTGGTTTGGCCAGATGAGGGGCTGCAGGAGCTGGAGTGTGACCACCAAGGAGCACGCTTTCCTGGGGGACACCACAGCCACGATCCTGCTTAGATGCACAGCATCCTGCTCCAAAACCACCCGCAGATCAGGACTCCATCTGCATCCTGCAACGTCAGGCACTGTCTGGACAATTTCCAAAATTTGCTAAGACTCTTGCTTCTTCATGTTACTTACTTCTGCCTTCTCCACCCAAACTCAGCATCCTCTCTTCTCTAGCTGCATGGCAAAGCCAGCTTTGATGCTTTGTTATTTCCTGTCAACAGTTAAACAGTTAGTAATCATTTTCTATTAGTTTTCTGCAGCGCTTTTAACAAAATACTTTAGAAACCTTAATTCATTTTTTCAGACAGGAGTTCAGCATCCTGTGGGATATCTAGGGGTAGTCTCTACACTGCTGTTCACAGGAGCTTGCTCAACTTCTTATATTCTTTTCATAAGCATCTGCTAGAAAGGATGGATACAAATCTTTTTTTTCATAAATCCACAGAGGCAGAACTATTTAGCTCAATGTCCTTTGGCTGCTCTTATCCCAAATAATTTTAGAACTGGGGAAGTGAAAGAGGAGAAAAAAGCAAGCCTCAGAACTGGGAATAGGATTTTCAGCCTCTTCTTTTTCCAAGCGCGGTATCCTTTGATTCCTTTGTTGAAACTCTTAGTGAATTACTAATGAAAAGGAGTCTGATGATCTCATCCCAAAGCGCATCATAAAACCAGCCAAGAATAAGGTCCAGGTGAGTAACATGTGAGAGCCATGTATTTCAGAGATGCTCAGTGCTGACGTAAATATCACACCAAGTTGGCTGTAGTAAGGTGGGAGGAGCACCAAGAGAGATGGCGAAGCTCACACAGTGGCTGTTTTTTTTTACTAGTCACTTTGAGACCTGCTCAAGTTTTTAAAATAAGTACGGACACACCTCACAGAAGATGTTGATTGCCTCTCCTTTTGAAAGGCAAAATATCTTTCCTAAATGTATGCTTTCTGGAAAAAAAATAATCAACAGCTTATATTAACATCTTTGCAGAAGCAACCAATTATGAAATGCAAATGTAGATCTCAAAAAGAAAAAGTTATCTGCTTGCTATCAATAGACAATGGACAAACAAAAATTTACAGAGCTGCCCTTGGCAAAATATTACAGCAAAGTACATGTGACAGAACCATGGCAATGATAGAGACTGCCAAGAAAACAAAAGAGAAAGAGCTGCTTAGCTTGTCTTCCAGAACAGACCACTTCCACTCAAAAGACACCTCCTCCACACTCCACCTAACACCCACTCCCCAATTCACCAATTAAATATTGTCTCAAAACATAACAGAACACAAATTATTTCCTCAACTGTTTCTTTAAAAGTTAATACACCACACCTCTGAACAAGCAGCAAAAAGACCCCGCCAAAGCCTGGCTTTCAGTCCCACAAGGATTCAGGACTGAGCTCAGACTTTGCACTGTTTAAGCTTGTTTCCCAAGTCACATAGATATATTATTAGTGAAGGGGTATGTGGGCCTACTTAATGCAGAAGCCAACCAAAGAAACCTGCCTGGTGATCTCAGCTAGCCACAGGTGAAGATAATAAACCAGATGTGACCATTTGATGTTTGCTTGCAGATGGTGTCAGCCTAGGGTCACTTCTCCCTACTGCAACCACTTGGGAAGAACACACTGGTTTCAACCTTGTCTTTCAGATCAGTTTCTGTTGAGAGAACTCCAGCTCCATCACCAGAGTTTCTCCTCTCACCTCCAACCCTGGAAACAGCTCTCATCAGTGGGATCTGATGGATGCAGAGCACCCAGTCTTTCATTTTCCAAACAGCCGCGCTACCTTTCTCTTTGAATGCTTCCTGCCCGTTCCCTGGAGTCCCAGATCAGACCAAAACGTGGGTGTCCTCCCCATCTCAGAGCTGTGCCCCTGGGTGAGCTGACCTGTATGCCAGGCAGCAAGCCCAGATACATACATTAAGAGATAATTCATGGAAAAACAAACAGCAGTTGACTAGCAAGCAGTAGGCAAGCTGTTGTGCTACACATGGTGTTGCAATTTCTGCTGTAATGATAAGTGTTCAAAACTCACAGATGTCAGGCACCTGAAAATTACACTTGTATTTAAATATAATGGCATTTTTAAAGTAAGACTTCTGGAGTGCTTCAGCTTCGATTGCCTGAGTCATCAGGGTGCGCTTAGGTCACATTTTCATACTTTTATTGGAAAATAAAAGCCAGAATTTACATTTTCATTATTTAAAAAAACCAGCAGCAAATTGAGATTTTTACATCACTTGGCTGCAGGTGGTAGGATGTTAAATAAATCATCAAGCTAGTGATGAAATCAGGAGCATTCACAAGACTGTGACAATGCAGTCAAGATGATAAGTATTCGTTTCAGCTGTGGCTGTAAACACAGGCATGGGCTTGATTCACAGAGCCCGTGCTCTTCTGGAGAAGCTTTGCTCTTCACTACCTTGCAAGCTGTGCAATCATTCAAGACCTTCTCTCTCAAATCAGGGTTTCAAACTGCCATGGAAAAATACCTTAAAACCTGCTCTACGCTCACTAACAAGTGTTAACAAGGAAGCGGAGAATCGTATCCGGTGTACATTTCATTTTCCCTATATTGTTAATGACACGTTTCACTTCATAAAACTTCATTAAGTAATAGAGAAAGGAGAGAAACATCTCTCCGCAGCCAGGCACACCTGAAGCCCTGGAACGGTGCATTTTACATCCAGAAATTCACTCAAGGGGCACGAGACACTTATTACTTCTGTAACACAGCGAGGAGGGGGAGTAATTCCAAAGAGCAGCTGCTTCCAGTTAGGGCAACTCAGCTGGAAAGCAGAGGTGCCTGTCAAACTAATTAAAGCGAGGAGAAGCCCTCTATCTGAAACTCCAGCTTTTAAGCACTGGCCAACCCACTCCCAAAATGTAATTAAAAAAAAAAAAAAAAAAAACGCCTGAAAAAAAAACAAAGTGAAAACAGGCTTAAGCATTGCTGAAAACATACCTCCAAGCTATTCTCTCAATAAATATTTTGGGAAGTTTGTGAACAGAAGGATTATTGTGACTGCGGTGGTGTGAGTGGGAGGAATTTACCCTCCACAACTCAACCAACTGCATCGATGATGATACAACAGCCCTCGAGGGCAATGAGCTAGCTGCACTGGCTCCACGTTGATGAATTTTTACAAGGAAGTCATTTTGTTTAAGTAGATGTAGAGTAGGCTGGTAGATTTCTTAGGTTTGTGTGAGATGTATCTTGGTCTTATGCTGTCACTTAGTTCCATAAACCCCAAAAAAAAATAAAAAAAAAAAAAAAAAAAAGCGCCTGCAAGAAAGACAAGTGAAAACAGGCTTAAGCATTGCTGAAAACATACCTCCAAGCTATTCTCTCAATAAATATTTTGGGAAGTTTGTGAACAGAAGGATTATTGTGACTGCGGTGGTGTGAGTGGGAGGAATTTACCCTCCACAACTCAACCAACTGCATCGATGATGATACAACAGCCCTCGAGGGCAATGAGCTAGCTGCACTGGCTCCACGTTGATGAATTTTTACAAGGAAGTCATTTTGTTTAAGTAGATGTAGAGTAGGCTGGTATCTCTAGTTCTCAGAAAAATGAATCTTCATTTGCAAGGATTTAATAATTAGGCAATTCTGTTTGAAGATGGCCAAATACACTTCTTCAGTACAATGTGTATCCTGTAGCAACATATGCCTAACAAAAAGTAATTGAGATTTGGGTTTTTGAAAGTTGCTAATACACTTGATCCCAGAAGTGCATTACACGTTCCTTTTGACTTCTGTGGGAAGATGTGATTTATGAGACTAAACTTAAACAAACAACAGTTGCTTGGCTATATGAAGGTTAAAGGGACTGGAAAGGATGCAGTGATTATGTGAAAGCACGAAGGGTGTGTAAACACCAAGGGGAAAGTCAGATTGCTAAAGAAAGCTCAAGAGGGTGTAACTCGGGGCCATGAGATAAATCTATGTGTTTTTAAGCCCTGAAATATTGGCTGCTAAAACAATGACATTATTTGTCTGTACAAAAGAATTTCTGGTCGTTTCAGAAGTCTTAGCTATTTGTCATTGAGGACAAAATATGTGAAAGTGGACTAAAAGAAATGGAAGAAATTTGCTATATTTGTGAGGGGAATATAAGAACTAGCAGCAGTAACTCCGTGTCTTGCGGGCAAGCCAGGTGACCTTCTGGAGTCACTTTTTATTATCTGCCATCTCCACCACTGAGGAAGCAGCAGCAGCGACAGGCAGTCAGCCCACAAGGCTCTGGGCTAGATACAATCAATGACTTAATTTCACATGGTGTGCAGCCACATGAATTATTTTGGGTGTTTTTTAATGGGTAATTCTAAAGGGAACACTGCATGGGCAATTGCCTAAGAATTCTGAAAAGCCTATGCGGCCCTTAGGTTCCCCATGATTACACATGTGGCATTTAGGGAATATGTAAGCATGCAGTAAGATGCCAGCAAGGAATTTGGCCTCATTTAGATGATTTTCATTACTCACCAACTTTCAGGTTGCTATATAGAAATTTAAAACTCCTAGAGATAAAAATAATTATTATATTTATTGTTTATTAATAATTACTTATTATATTTGTATATGTAAACTGCATGAGCAGATAGAGCTAAGAAAAGACTGCATTTTGACTTGTCAAAAAGACAAATTCCTGACTTCCTAAAAGCAGTCTATAAACGCCCTGATACCTTTTTATCTCCTCCTGTTTTACAGGTAGGATTACACTAACAGACATGGACTTCTTATGCTAGAAAAGAGAGAAACTGTTCTCCTGGGTATTTAAAGCAGTTTTCAGTGCATCAAACATGATTTAAACTTTTGCCTTCTATTGCCTGTACTTGCCCAGCTACTGTTCATGTTGGTCTGCAACCAGAAAGAAATTCAAAGGACCTAGTAATTCACAGCACTCCTAAACATGCACAATATTACCCTGATCTCTAACAAGTTCAAATGTATCCAAAGATTTTTGGCAAGGCGGAAACAGATCTAAAATGTTTTAGCACCCACTATTTCCCAAAGAAGTGTGTATGTATGTGTGTACATATATATATAGGTAACAGAGGTTAAATAGCTGAATTGTTTCTATATGGATGTATGAGAAATGACTGTAACAGGCTCCACGTATGATTCCTGCCCGTGTCAAAGGGCTGAACAGTATTAGAGGCTACTTAGTGTGCCTAATGGTTTCAAATAATCTTAACCTGTTCACATTCACCCAAGAATGCCCAGGCTTGGCTTTGAGATACAAAGATTTTGGCAGTAATTATGACTGCTGCCTCCATCTCTTTTTCTCACTCCTGCACCACAGTAATTACAAATGAGGACTCCTGAAGAGGAGAGTTCAGGAAGGCGAAGGGAGGGCAAACACGGGGCTGGAAAGATACACGCAGGAGTTATACAACCTTTCTTTTTCCACCTTATTATCCTGTAAGAGTTTAAAACAGCCAAATGGATTTGTCAAGAATTAATTGTGTCAAATCAATCTAATTTTCTTCCTTGGAGGATAATTGGTACTGGATAAGAAGTAGCAGCAGATGGAATACATATTAAATTTAATAGGGTTTCTACCTTATTCAACACAGTCAGCTGATACTATTATAAAGTGGTACACAACTGGTTGAAAAAAACACTTTCAGAGATTAATTTTCAGTGGTTGGCGGCCAAAGTGAAAGAATATATTGAGCGGGGTTTTGCGGAGATCTGTTCTTCGATATTTTAATTAACAACTTGGCTGGGAGAATAGAGAATATGCTCACTAAATTTACAGATGACAGAAAGCTCAGAGAGCTTGAAAATAACTACTGATGATGAATCAAACAAGTCGTCGTGTTGTAGAGCAGCAAATCTCATAATAGGACATACCCAGTACAGCCAGTAGGATACACAACCACACGCGAGACGTGTAGCAATCTATATGCTGCTCACCAAGCCCAAGCCCTCAGCTGGGTTGTGTATGGATCCCATGTGCCCTAGACCTCAAGGCGGACATGGACTAATGGGAGAAAACATAGAAGACAACTCCATGAATGAAATGTCTACAAGCAGAGACTGAAAGGATAAGGATGCTTTATCTAAGACAAAAGAAGATTGCCAGAGAACAGGATAATAAATTTCAAATATGTAAAAGCTTTGCTTCTCTAAGAAAAATGAACTTCTCCATCTACTGGGGGTAGGGCAAGAATGAACAGGTTTAATTGCAGCAGGGGTGCTGTTGGGTTAAACACTAGAAAAAGCTTTCTAACTGCAAGGTTTGTAAAAGTGGTGGAATTGGTTGCCTGGGGTCAGTGTGGTGCCTTCATCACTGTCTAACCTGTTCTTGAGAGCCTCCCAACATCCCATTATTTTTGGTACAACTGATTCTGCTCTGGGGCCTGTTAAATAACCTCTTAAGATTCTTTCCAGTCTTTTTTTATTCTTTTCTTCCCACCCAAGTATAATGGTTTAATTCTCTACGTACAGCAGCCAGCATTTATTCAAAAGGTTATCTGAATGGCATTCGTGCCAAAAGGCAAACATACAATGCCACAAGTTAGAATTAGAGCTTACAGGTATCAAGGATGCCACAAAGGGCATTGAATTGCCTTGTATGCCAGTGTGACAGAAACAACTGTTGACACCTGGAGAACTGCAGAACTTTTACACAGGTTATTTGTAAACCCGGTGATTTTGACAGCGACCTGGAGATCTAACCCAGAGTTTGCTACCACCTGGCCTGCTTTTAATATTAACATTTGCACAAGATGTTTGAGTGGCTGTGGCAGCGTGTAACTGATATGGCTGAGGATGACAGTTGCCAGAGGGACAGGCCGCTGCACAAGGAAGCCAAGAATCTCAAACTCAATACACTTCATAAGAATAATCCTAAAAATTACAGCTGCTCAAGGGCAAGGGGTTTGTTAGTTCATTTAGACTCCAACTGAAATGCATTAAATATTTGTTTGGGTATTCCTGCTCCTCTTGGTCATATCCAATGACAACCACCATAAAATAGAGTCTAGCTATCTTTCCAAAAGTGAAATTATCGCCTGCTTTCTTCAAAGAAGCAACTTCTGGGGAAGCATATGTGTCTATCAGGATTTAAACGCTGGAAGCACACTGCAAATGTGGTTTTCTTGTGTAAACCAGACCTGCCAAGGAGTGTACAACCTTTAGCAGAAGTTACACTCGAAAAAGTTATTGTCTATTTTTTATCTGACACATGCATATGTGCAAGAACTGAGCATGATGGTGGCATGCCAAGATTAGCAGAAATGGTTGGGACAGATACATTCTTCCCTGAGACCCTTACAGGCACCAGCCTTTTGGAAATCAGACCCTCACTGTGTATGGAATCCCAAAACTGGTCATTTGCAAAATCCCTCCCTTGGGAGCCTGAGAGGGGGAGGAGGTATGGAGAGACGTGTGCTTTCACACGTCTCCAGAGCCAGCATTTCAAAGACATCTTCATGTATTCTACATGTATTCAATTACTTATGTGATTATGTGATTGCATAGACAGACAACACTGCTATTTACATTAAAATATATGCACGCTGTAGCATCTGTGGCTGCAGAGATACATAATACAATGTATGGTAGCCAAGTCAACAGCAACAACCAACCAGCCAAAATGGCAAATTCAGCAGCAAGAAATCACTTCCCTGGGTTATGAACTCCCAAGAGGCTTCACAGGCCAGTTAGCAAGTTATCACTCTCACTCTTCACCCAGCAGTAAGTGAGTTAAGCAAGTTGCTGATGAGGAAAAAGTGCTCTCAAAGATCCCACAGCCCACACTTTCCGAGGCAGGATGCATGGAGAGAGTTAGTAAGGTTCTGTCAATTAGATACAAAAGTAAAATGGCATCCCATCTGCTCTATAAATGTCAAAGAGCTTCATGGCACCTGTTTGGGGGGGGGGGAAATGAGCAAGAGTTTACCACAGGTTTGGATACTTCTGTGAAACAAAGGACTTTTTGTACTAGTGCTTTCCACTGCAAAATCCCTTGGAAAAGTTTGAGATATTTTTTGCAGTAGTGTTTTATATCAGAGGGTGTAAAAAGAGAAAACATACGCATACCCTTTCCACACTAAATGCCTTACCACAAAAGTCAGATTTGTTGTAACTTTGAAGGCGCAATAACTGCAGCCAAAGACTCCACTGGTAGGAAAACACTCCCTCCCCTCAAATACAAATGTTGAAAGAGGAGTACAAGTTGGCAACTTACAGTTAAAGCATCTCATTTCCCTGCCAGAAGGGTCTAAACCTGTTCCTAGTAAATTCGAGGCTTGCACTTTGCAAAAGGTACAATGCCAATCGTAAATCTCCCACTCGCTTCCCCTGGAACAAGAGCGGTTTCTGGGAGGGAGCAGCCAGAAGTTTCCTTTCTCCTTCATGACCCAGGGGGGAGCGGGGGGAGCCCACTGTTCCCCCCACTCACTCCACAGAGACAAGGTCGCCCTGAAACCCCAGCGCCTCGGCGTTAGCTGCTTATGCTGGCTTTAAAATGTCTGAAAACTAATCCAATTTCCACAAAATCCAGAAAATGAATGTTGACAAGGACATAAAGCAATAACCACAGCTTCTGAATAGAGCTTTTTTTTTCTTGGTATGACTGTTTTCCGTGTTAAAAACAAACTCAATCTAAAATCATCAGTGCTTGGACTTCATCACAGCTGACAAATACCTTGGCAGCTGCAAAAAGGAGATCCCTCTTTTCTAAGGAGTTTGCCCTTACTGCCACGCTGCCAGACATCCACAATTCAAGATATTATAATTCTTGCAGTAATGATGAGTGACAATGTTACCAAAGTTACAGTTGCCAAAGTCAGAGGAACATATGAAGTAAAATAGGAGATTTTGCCTATAAAGAATGCTCTGGAAAGTCTAGAAATAAATAATCCAGGAATAAATTCAGAACCAGGAAATCACAGGTAGTGGGACCATGATGAAAATTCTCCTGTCAAGTGTTTGCCCAAATAGATTGTTTATGCTGTAACAGTTTCTGAACATATTTTGCTACTTCTTCAAATATTATTTAGCATTTACTATGTATTTAGTGTTTATTACAGAAGCATCTGGCCACCTCATCTGAAGAACAAGATCTTTCTTATTGTAGTAAACACCGCAATATAGACTAAGGGCGTTTTCATTCCACATCGGAGTCAGAAATAGAGGGTGAAGATGCACAAAGATGAAGCTATTTGCACTGGGAAGCACAGCAAACAAGTAATGGAGCCAAAAAGGAAATCAGGGTCTTCCTGAGTTGTGGTCCAGGGCAGTGCCGACCGGACCACGCTGTGCTCCTCGTGCTGTAAATAACCACGCACCAGTCCAGGCTGCGTATCACATGCCCCACCACTCTAAGAAAGCAAAACTATCTTAGGAAATGATCTGTTTTGCTGGACACCTTTTCGACATAACAGAAATAAACCTGTTACAAACATTACAGCAACAACCGCAGAAACTACACAGCTGTAAGCAGACACTTACTCTTGTAACTGGGAAGGGGAAATGCTCTGTAATAAAGTCCCAAATGATGTGAAGACGTGGGAGTGTTTGCTGGAAAGTAATACTTCCGGACTGCAAAGTGCATGCAAAATGCAGAGTTTCACAGGAAACTGAACTGAAATATCAAATATTTTTAAAGTCAAGTCTTTTTGCAAGGAAACCTGGTATCTTAGACCTAAGAGTGTTACAGTCATCTGGAGAACTTTATCAGCACCGTGATCTTTCCGGAAGGTATCACAATGACACACAGTCATATTTCAATTGTATTTTCCATGTAAAATTATATTCATGATAATTGTAGAAGTAGCAGACACTATATCATAGTGACCCATGGTCATCATTTGCTGCCACAGTACTAAAGAACAATCACAGAATATTCACCCACAACCGCGCTAATCTAGGTTTATAAGAATCACAGCAATAAAATTTTATTTCTCTTCATTTCAGGCTCTTGCATCTTTCTGGATTTCATGTTACCTCCCCATATTGAAAGCTATAAACCAATATGGTGAAAGGGGAGAAAGACAAATGAGCCATTTAGAATAATCCAGCTCCTGAAGTTCTTTCTATCTTGATATCAGTAGAGTAAACTAATTGCTTTTGAAACTCTACTGCTATTTTTCACTGTTTAAATAGATAGCAGATGTCTTTCTCTTATTTACTAGCAACAATACAGGTAAAGAACACTGTGAATTCACCATTAATTCCAAATATATTGTTTCTGAAGCTGTGGTTTTCAGCTCGTGGTTCATGGACTTCTGAGGCCTTACTAAGTACCTTAATGAAGTCCTTACAAAGTAATTAAGAAAATTTCTTAGTTTTTAATAGCCTTAGATTCACCGCACTGATTTGCATCTATGCCTAGACATCTTTAGGAACACAGAATGGTCGCAAATCACTTTTTCTGAGTTTCAATCAGAGTCTGAAACTAACTCAATAAGTTACGGTACCAGCTCAATGGTTGCACATGCAGAACATGCCATCAAATGACAGTATGTACTAGTGGAAACCACAGCTAATGCATAGGAACTGTTGCAAGCAAAAAGTATGTGTGATAATTAGTTTTTCTGGGGCAGTTTAGTAGTCAGTTCAACATGGCAAAGTACTAACAGTCAGGTGACCAAGTAGCATTCAGGCCCTCAGATACAGGTAACCTGCACTAAACTGCATGGTCTGTGAAGGAAGAAGGAAGAAGCAATCAAGAGGAGGAGGTGGCTGTGATATTTTCCAGGACATGAAAAACTATCTTTTAAGACATCTGAGCCCTTAGGTATTCAGGATTTTTCTCCCAAGTTTTTTTTAAAAAAAACTATTTAGAAGTTTGTTTCCCTTTGTTAGGGTCTTGAGCCTCTTCCCTTGCCTGTTTGCCCTTCAATCTACCAGGAGCCCAGACATCCCCAGCCCAAGTGGGAAGTGCTCCTGCTCCTCTCCAGGTGTTTGGACACCTTAGTGATGTCCCTTCATCCACAGGACTGATCTCTCTCAGGAAGAGCAAAAAGCTGTTCTTAGTTAAAAAACGGAGCAGGAAATGCACAGAAACAAATCCATGGATTTCTAGGGAAAGCGGGATAAATTTATACAACAATTGGGGTAAAGGAGGAGGTGCAGGTCCCTAAGCATCACCTTAGACCCTACCAAATGAGTGTAAAAGAGCAGGCAGAGGAGAGGGGCAGCCCTGGAGGTGTGTGCTTGCATGCACACGCACACATTGGGGCTGGAGGCAGAGGCTGTGCAGAGGATGCTGCCAAGAGTGCTTTGCCTTCTTTGATCAGGGGATAATGGCTCCACGACAGATTCCCTGCTATTCTGCTGTTATCCATCTAGCAAAGAAAGACAGAAAACAACAAAGTGAACTAAATTCTCCCTTCTCAAACAAAACAATGCAGGCAATGCTCAAAACCCAGGGAAGTGATGGAACGGAGGGGACAAAAAAGAGCACAAGCTCCAAAGAGGGAAAAGGGGAAAAGAGATACTGGGGTTCACTGTAAGGTCACAAGAGGGAGAGGAACAAATAGCAGCTCACTCTGCCGAACGTATTAAAAGCCTGTGTGCTAATAAAAGAGCTATGAGGAATAAAACAGGAGAAACTGGAAGTCTTAATGCATAATAAAGTATGGGATTTAACTGGCGTAACAGAAACTGGCTGAGAATTCATACAACTGAAATATTAATATAGAAAAGGTACAGACTGTTTGGGAATGACAGGCAAGGGAGAGGCCTGCATTTGTTTTTCAAAGGTAACCTACGCTCGTCCCAAACTCTGGAAAGACAGAGCAGAAAGCCCTGTTGAGAGTTTCGGGGCATTAACAAGAGGGAAAAATAACAAAAGGTCTAGTACAGTTGAAGACCTACTACAGAGGAGTAAATCAGGTTTAAAGCAGGGTGAATAAGAATTATTTCTGAATGGTATCACACCAAGCAGAACCTGCTGGTAAGCAGAAAGACCTAACGATCCAAATGCTGCCGAGACACAAAACCCACAGGCCACTAACCATATACTGGGTATGTAGGTGAGGGAACGTGCCAAGAGGTGGTCACAGCAGATGTAGCCTGGGTGTGAAAGAGGGAGAGAAACTGAGCCCTACCTACCCCCAGAGAGGTCACCTGAGTGGCCTGGGTCCCCAGCGGCCCCTCGCAGGGCTGTCCCACACCATCGCCCTGCCCCATGCCACCTCTGCCCTCCAGTTTCCTCAGCCACAGACACCAAAATCATCCTGGCACAGGTCTGGCGAGGCCAATAGCACAGATCTAGGCACAACAATACAGATGGTTAATGTTGCAGGATACAGAAAATGTCAAGTCAATGCTCATCTTTATGGGCTGAAAGTAGGTTGCACAGGGGCTCCACTGACATTTCAGTCTGGCATAAATTTACAGGAAAAAATGCTTGGGAATCACACATGCTATTTGTAAGCATGCAAAGATGCATGTTTCTCACATGTCTCTGTGAGAAACAATTTAAATGATTGTCAAATAAAGCTAACTTTTGTTCAATATCACAACGATATACCTTACGGATAAGAAGGAAGCAGGTGAGGTCTATCTTCACTTTCATACAGTTCCCAATGCTGCTTCACATGGCATATTCATGAGGAGAATGGTCTACATGAAATTGTCAGTGCGTGTCAGGTAAACAGTATCAAGGAATATTTATCAGTGGTTCCTCATCAAATTGGAAAGATGCATCAAGACATTTTGACACTATTCAATATTTTTACAGCATACTCGTTTGGGGGCTGTTTGCATTTTGAGAGTTGTCTCTGAGACGTCGATTTTGAGGCTCTTCCAGGGGCTCTTCAGATCACGATGCTCATCATACCTGCAAGAAGTGCCTGGGGCTGCAGAGGCCAACAGAAAGCTGAAAACCATGAGAGAGTAAGAGGACCGTGTCACAGGCTAGCCTCCAATGCGGATGATGGAGCCTGATTTCTGAGTTTTCAGGTTGCATGAGGCTAGAAGGAGCTGCAGGCATATCAGAGAGCATGATTAGACACCCAAATGGATAGGGAAATTGGAGAAATGGGCTAAGACAAACAGGAGGCAGAACACAAAAAGGACATATTGTTGCAAAACACTTCACTTGGGAAGAAATAAGTTAAGAGGATGAGCAGGAGATGGGAGACAGCTGCCCCTGCGGCAGTTCTCACAAAAGGATTTGCAGGCTGAACATGAGTCAACTTCTTTCTTGCTGTCACAGGAAAGCAACCATTATATAAAGATTTACTAACAGACGGCACGTAAAATAAATCTTTTGCTCTCCTCAGCATGGCAAAACCTCCATCAGCTGGGCTACGAGACTCGCTGCTGACACTGCACTTCAAAACCGATCTGAATCAATTAAGAAGAGTCCAGAGGAGAACACCTTAAATAACCTAGCGGCCTAGTTATTAGGTCTACAAAACATGTCCTTTAAAAAAAAATATCCAACTGCCTGGGAGTTAGTGCTAGCTCAGTTGGAAGATCTTCAGCCTAAGAATTTATGACAGCTGGCATTTCCTTGCCCCTCTACAAACACATGAAGTTATGTGGACACAAAATATTCTTTTTTCTAATGGAAATGATTAGAAGAAGAAAGCAGGGATTTTACAGTGCATGAATATACAATGTCAGCATATTTCAAATACTAAAATAAAGCCAACCGGCATAAAAAGACAGCAAAAATGTATTGGGCAGAATGGCTTAAAGAATAATTCTCATTAATCAGGAAGCCTGACCTAAGCTTGAACAACTAAGATAAAGGATACTGTATATTTACAACAGACTATAAGAGGAAGAAAACTGAAAGTATTAAAAAAAGATGCTCTTCGTATTTTATGGAAAAGAGAGAATAAACCCCAGTTTCTTTAATTTTTTATTATTTTCTCTTAAAATAAACAATCTACACTTATAATCCTCACTCTATACTGATATCTTCATACAGTGTTTAAGTGATATCTTTTAAATTAATTTAAACCAAATGTATAGTGCCATTACAGTGTACTTCCTTTTTATTTACTTTGTCTGCTTTCAGAGAAATATACATTTAGCTTCAGTCCCTTTAGGGCGAAGCGGTTCCCACTGATACAGCAAGGGATGCAAACAGCCAAGTCTTCACCAACCAGAATGTCTCCAGACCTATTTTTGTCAACATCGTTTTCCCTAATGAGTCTTCTGAAAGTGTACAGACTTTGAAAATATATTTCCAGTACTTCTCGATGGGGATGCATTCTTTATTTATCATCACTGAAGGAACTGTGGAACTGAACAGTCCAGATTTTTTTTTCTTTTATTTTAAATTCTTATGTACTAGTATAATATGACAATATGTGAGATGATTGCACTTGGGGAAACCTGCTTATTTAGTTGGAACAAGAGTCTCTACTGGAACTTTCAAAATAACTTGGTTCACTTCTACACATAATTCTAGGAATTAAGAATCTTAAGCTTGATTTTATACCATCTATTATAAAGTTTATATACTGTGAAGTACTATATACTATAAAGCATACTTTATACTTTCAAAATTTTTAGAATTCATTTTGCTGAAGCGTAGTCTGCAATTTTTTTGGAAATGAGGCATATAATTGAACAGCTCCTGAGTTAATGTTACAACTTGCTTATTTAAAAGGCATTGACACTGAAAAGTGGCAACTCATTTTAGTGCCAACAAAGAACCACCTTTTTGCAGGCTTTCACACACAAAATTTGTAAGTCATGTAAAATTTCCAACTGAAAACTAAACATTTTCTGATTTTATTTTCCTAGAGGCCTTTGGTTTGACACCTAATTTAATTCCCAGAGGGTGAGAAGGGAATATTCTGCCTTATTGTGCTCTGGGATCTTAAAGCTCAGCATGTTGCTAACATCCGTGCATCATTGGAAACAGGCCTTGCATGCCCCCAGGCACTTTTTTTTTTCACATCTTGACTGCATTTTCTCAACTGAATTACCCCCACCCATTTGGCAGACAAAAGGCTCAGAGGTACGCTCTGATTCAAAGGCTTTACTTTGTAAGGGAAAGTCACTCTTAATTGAGATTTCATTTCTTGTGCCATCCCTGGGAAGTACTAACAGCTTCAGTCACCCAATGAATCACTGAGGTTTTAGGTTCTCCCATACGGGCGGCTGGAGCAGAACATTATATCTAGACCAAATGAATACATAGGAGCAACATTCAGTTTCTGTTGGCTCATACCCAATGTGAATAGGTGAATAATTAGAAAATGCAGCAAGTGAGAAAAAATCTGAATTCAAGCTAAGTTCAAGAAGTGAATTTTCACTAATATTTAAAGCAAAGAGAGAGAGAAACACCCCCACCCCTCCCCCTGGCTACCCTTTATCCACATCCTGCTGCATCCTCAACTGTATTTATTGGTCTCTTCCCTTTCAACTTAAACATTCCTTACCTTCACATTTATCCACAAATTTCATTTAAAGGGAGAAATTATAAGTATAAACCAACACTAAAATCTTACCCATGCTTATAAATAACAGCCTATATTAATTTCTTACCTTTCTGTGATAGAAAGAGAGCAAACAGCAGAACTGTTCAGAAATAGTGAGATCAGAAGTGATGCTTCTATTTGTCAGGGCAAAACCAGCTTGAAAGTAACTATTTAGTTTCAATCAAATATGCAATGCCAGTAACTATTAAATTCAGCCATAATTAACCATATGATAGCTTTGTAAAAGACACCACTGTAATCTCAATGGAGTTTAGAAATACAGGTAAATAGCTATAGAAATATATATGAGAATGGAGGAATCTAAATGACTTACCATCTGACACCGACACCAATGAATAGCAACTGTCTCAATAGGGATTATTAAGTTAATTCTTCTCTGTAGCCTAGACTATTCTCCAAAGCGTCTATGCCACTCACTTCTCCACCAGCTTCAAGACCCAGCAAGAGGAAAAACCCATCAGCCATCAAAACGACACTTCATGCTCCGGATGAAAAGCATCAGCAAGCTTTCCTGAAGCCGAAGCAAGCTTTCCATTGCTGAGGAAGAGCCATACCTCCTAAAAACGCTGGGCAACCGCTCCCTAAGACACAAAAAAAGTATACTGACAAGGTAGACACAAAAGCTCAGAGGAGCCGAGCCAAAGGCCTCACTGACTCCCCGGCACTACGTCTCACACAAAGGCAGAGCCGCCCAGCTGCAGTTATCCAGCTGCCGGCCTTCCTTTGAGAAACACCTTTTTCCCCTTTCTGCTAGACATGTGTCATTTCCACCCCTGCGCGCCGGCCACCCGCTGACGCCGACTGCCCGAGGACCGGCCTGGAGGGGCTGTGCCAGGAACGCAAGGGTTCTCCAGAGTGGGAGGGGAGCAGCCAGCCCCACTCCCTGCCATCATCCCCCCAGCATCCCCCCAGCATCATCCCCCCAGCATCCCCCCAGGCATCATCACCCCAGCATCCCCCCAGCATCATCACCCCAGGGGTGCTCCTCGCACGCAAGTTTCAGTCCCAGGCTGGTCCCTTGGCAGCTTCTCCACCAGCCTGGACCAACCCGAGTCCTGCCGGTTATGAAAACTGCTGATAAGGGTTGTACCGCCAATTTGTCGTGGCCCTCTGAATCTTATCCAGGACCAAATACAGCAAAACTGCACAAATGAAAGCGGGCTTGGAGCACAGAAAGCAAGAAAACGTGTTGAAAATTGTGACTGGTTCCTATATATGCACACACACACCCCACACAAATTTCTCTTGGACTTGTGCATGCACACACTCACAGAAGATTTTAAAGGTTAGGCCTTTAGAAAGATCCTGCTTATAATTTTCAAAAGGAGCTTTCTAGTTCTATTTGGAAGCAAATTAAAAAATGAAATACTCTGTCAAAGACATATATCACTACAAGTTCAAAAGGGGTAAAATGATTCTGAGACGGAGGCACCACCCCCCCAGCATCCCCCCAGGCATCATCACCCCAGCATCCCCCCAGCATCATCACCCCAGGGGTGCTCCTCGCACGCAAGTTTCAGTCCCAGGCTGGTCCCTTGGCAGCTTCTCCACCAGCCTGGACCAACCCGAGTCCTGCCGGTTATGAAAACTGCTGATAAGGGTTGTACCGCCAATTTGTCGTGGCCCTCTGAATCTTATCCAGGACCAAATACAGCAAAACTGCACAAATGAAAGCGGGCTTGGAGCACAGAAAGCAAGAAAACGTGTTGAAAATTGTGACTGGTTCCTATATATGCACACACACACCCCACACAAATTTCTCTTGGACTTGTGCATGCACACACTCACAGAAGATTTTAAAGGTTAGGCCTTTAGAAAGATCCTGCTTATAATTTTCAAAAGGAGCTTTCTAGTTCTATTTGGAAGCAAATTAAAAAATGAAATACTCTGTCAAAGACATATATCACTACAAGTTCAAAAGGGGTAAAATGATTCTGAGACGGAGTGCCATAAATCAAGTCCCTCCATGCTGTTTGAAGTCACTGACGTTCTCAGACTTTCCCTTTTCAGGTTAAAAATGTCCTGATTTCTTTCTGATATGAGCATCGCTGTTTTGGAGGGCTGGGAGAGCGGAAAACAAATTTCTACAGAGGATTGTGATGGTGACTGTGGTGATTTTCCATGATTTCCCCACACTCCATGACTTTCATTAGCTCACTGAGCAGCTCGACAATTCCTGGGTTGGCAAAGCAAAGCAGAGCTCTGGCAGCGGCAGCTCTTTGCAGTCACTACAGGTGACATTTCCATTTGCAGCTGTTAAATCAGGCAGTTCCTGGAGGGTCTGGTTCTCCTACACTTCCAGGAGAAGAAACAGGGCCTGACCTCAGTATTACGGTGACAAACAGTGTGGGCTAGAGCTGCACACCATCTCGACCCAGCCATGGTCCCTGCTGCTGTGCAAAGAGGAACAAGGGCTGAGATTAAGCAAGATCCAGACAACGACCAACCACCAGATAACACCCAACCACTGTCCTCAGGCTCCAGGAGGGGGTTTTACATCCACATTTACACCCAGTGACAGTAGTCTTGGGTCTGGAGTGAACAGGAGCAGCCTTAGCCCATCTGAGCTCACCACCGACTGTCCAAGGGGGGTGAGAGGCAGGAGAGCAGAGGCCAAGGACAGTGGGTGGGCTGGAGGGGGGGCAGGAGGGTTGGGGGCTGTGCCCCAAGGCTGAGGATCCCCGGCAAGAACAACACGGGAAGGAAGCAGGAAACATGCTGTTGCCTATTCTCAGGATTTCATTTCAAGTCTTGAGAATCTCCTGTTTTCGTTAAAAGAAAAGGAAAGAAAACCCCCTGTTTACTCCTCCTGGTATCAGAGAAAAAGATTAAAGTGAGAAAACTTTAAATGCTTCCTTACGCCTCCACAGGGTTTAAAATTCAGAAAGTAAATACGAAGACTTTACCGGTCTATTTTTAACCTCATGATTCAGCCTGATTCAGGATTTCAAATGTTTGTATATGGCCACAGAGGGAATAAATCCTTCCTAACAAGACTTCCATATGCTTAGTGTGTGTGCATGTGTGTGAATTTTACATATATCTGATGACAAAGGCCCAATTAGATGTATGCACACATACAAAAACATGGCACAACTACCCCACACAAAGAAATCAAAAGCAGGAAAAGGAAAAAAAAGAACAGTGTAAACTACAGAATTCATAAGACTCTGTCTCTCAGACAGAAGTTTTTGGTTTCAAGTTGATCAATCCTCCCATTGAAAGCAGAGCTTTACAACCTCTGCTGAAAAGCTGCAGTGCCAAAAAGAAGGCTTAATATCTGAAATTTAAAGTATGAGCGGGGAGTAAGCCTGTGGATTACCTTTGGCTCTTTCCCCCACCTTAGACCCACTGAAAATAACAGATGCACAGTATATTTCCTGAGGAAATTTTATTGCTGTCAATCCTGTGCAGTGCACTGCCTAGGACAGTCCCACTGAGCATGCTGCCTCCACTGTGTGTTGAACAGTAAAGGTGCAGGGAGAAAGGGCCTGAACTTCTCCCAGGGCCACACAGGATGCTCCTGCAGCTGACCATAGAGTCCCTGTGCCAACAACTCTGCGTGTACCCTCTATTGTCCCAGTGTGGGCTTCTCTAATCCCTCTGTGCCATCCATATGCCTGTGTCCCACGTACCTGGGTCCTTCAAGTAAGCATGGACACCAACCCCTGTGTAAACTCTTTCCCTCCATTGTGCATCCAACCCTTGATCCTCACTGGATACCACAGCCTGTTTTGGATATAACATTCGTGTCTCCTCACCTTCCCCCTCTATGTCTCCTGACCAGAACACTTTAATGCCCTCCTATACCAGGACCTCCATCACTTCCCAGTTACCTCTCTTGCTAGATGCATACCTGCCAACTCTCTTTTTCTCTTTCTCCATGTCTCTCAGCCAAATATTTTTTAATGCATCTGACTACCAGAGTTCCTCATGCCTCCTTTTCCCCTCATGCACCCTGTCCTCCTCACTGCTTGTCCTCTCCATTTGCCCACCTCCTGCTGCAAGAGAACAGCCCTCCTGGGTGTCGAGGTATCACCTTCTCAAACTGTACCAGGAGAGTAAGTGGGGAAGCTGGTTTGGTGGTCACCATTAATGGATGACTCTCAGCCACTTATTTATTTATCTGTCAATAAAGTTATTGTTATCTATTATCTGTCAATCATGGAGAGATGTTCTGTGGTTTCCTTTAATTCCTCTACTGTCAGTTTGCTTGCTTCAGGCCAACCCCCCCAATTATTTATGTTTAAGACCATGAACTGAGGTGGTCACGCGATGTTTATGCATTTGAACATAAATTTATGCATTGTTTATGCATTTAAACATAAACACATTAAATGTTAAATGCTTTTAAAGTTGTGTTTAAACAGTCCTGCAACGTTTAAATGCTGCAGATGTGTAAAGAGAAATAGCATCTAGTTGAATGAAAGCTCTTCCAGACAGCCCAGTTAAAATGAGTTTTATGCACAGTCTTCAAAGTGGAATAAGGATTTACTCCATGTCCCTCCCTGAAAAATCACAAATGCAGAAATTAAAACAAAAATGGCATGGAACAACTCAAGAAATTATGTCTCTAACACACACAATCAGTAACTAACAATTTTTAAACATACAGTTATGTTCTACTTAATGTTCTTGATGTGTTTTTGCCAGGAGTGGGCTCAGGATGGCTGATCTGACTGTGATAACACTGTAGCTTGTTTCAGCGACGACAGCTTTATTGCCTGTCCCTTGCTATGGGTGCCCAGACTGGAAAACAGAGCCTCCCTCAGCTCTCCCCCAGGCAGGGCTTCCTCGCAGCTGTACCTCCTCCAGCCAGAGGAGCACCCCAGAAGTTGTCCTCAGCCAGGTGAGGAGGTTACCCTACAGACCATATGGACTTATCACCCCTTGGTGCTTTTGGGAGGGTGGGAATCCGGATTCTCTTGATGTAGGTGGGAAATATCTCCAGCTTTGATGCTTCAGCAAGCTCAAGGGCTGCTTGTCAGGGACAGCCAGCCTCTGCTGCAGTAAGGGGAAAAAAGATTGTTTCCCAGAATCCATGCTGGCTTTTCTGTCCATCAGACAGTATGGACTTCCAGTCCAAATGACCGGAAAGGACTGAAAATGTATATAATACATACCTTCTGAAGCCTTACAGAGTGTGAGCCTTGCAACAAACTGCTTTCCTAAGGTCCTGACAGCTTCTTGTACCTTCCCAGTTGCCCTCTGGCAGCCAGCTCCTTCCAGGCCCCCTGGAGGGAACCCACTGCAGACAGGGCTCACCTCTTGGCATTCCCCTGGCGCAGAGGCTGGGCACACAGTGCATCCCAGCTGCAGCCCACTGGAGCATCCTCCAGCCCAAATCCCGCCTCGGGCTGAGATGGAGAGGGCAGTAAATACACGTACACGTGCTACTCTGTACGACTGTGTGAGCCCCGTTGTTGAGCTAAGAAAAATTCTTGTTGTCTGTGCATTGAATGATCAATGAACCGGTCTGGGTAAGTGATTGCTTATTGCCTCTTAGTTATTAGTCTGCCCTCCGCGTAAAGTTCTAGGCAAATCGATCACGTAAAACTTTAGGGCTCGACCGCTTTAAAAATACAGCTGGGCTAAGGGACCTGGTTACAAAATGGTTCCAATTTGTAGAGTCGACAGGACCGTAATAGTATCCTATAGGCAAGTACAAGCCCTAGGCTGTCTCATTTGTATTATGCCTTGTTCTGCTTTCTCTTTCTTTTTAAATAAGGAACAATACAAAGAATGAGAACTCAAAACCCAAGTCATGCTGTCAGGAAGAATAATGGATCTATTCTGTACAAAAATGCCTGTATTGTTGGTTTGTTTACTTCAGCTGTTTCATGGCCATGCTGCTATCAGAGCTCTGGAGACAAAGCCCCAGCTCTGAGCCTGCTCTGGGTGCTGGGCAGGGAGATCTTCCCCCTCTGCTGCTCTTACCCGGGTGGCAACAGAAATCAGTGTCGGAGCAGCACACAAGCAACGCTGAGGACGGGAGCTGTGAGATAAATCGGAGACATCCAGGCTTCCCATTAAATCCAGCCCTTCTGCGAAGACCCAATCTCTCAGTGGCACGTGGGGATTTATAGGCAAAAAGCCTATTAAGCATGCAAGGGAGTTCGGCACAGCCAGCACAGCCCTGTACATCTGTGAGGAGGCTGAAACCTCAGTGTCTCTCACTGGAAGGGCGTCTCCAAACACTCTACTTTGCTTCATGTCACCCCAGTAGTGACTAATACACTGTTGGAACGTCTCTATTAGATTGATGACAAGGAGGGGGTTTTAGAGAGTCCCAATTCAAATAAATAACTCAACAAAAATAGTCCGTTCCCATATAGCTGTAGCAACCACAGTCTGCTAGGAACTTTCTAAACAAAATAGTTAGAGGCCCACAAGAAATCTAAACAAGGATCTAAATAAGAAAACAAAGACATCGGGTAAAGGAAGGGGTAGATTGCACAGACTACAAAGAAGGAATCAGCACAGTGGACTGGCATGCATATTAATAGCTCTATATTTTTGTTTTTGTGGGTTCTGATCTCGTCTAAAATCTATTTTTAAGCAGTTTTTCAGTTTCTGGAATGATGATTAAAAAAAAAAAAGTTCCAGTCATGGGTTACAAAACTACAAGAAGAATAATTACATCTGACTGGCAAGTTAAATCCCAGAATGGGGAAAGCAATTTCCCAATCTCAGAACAGCCTATGGAAGAAACAATCCTGCTACTTCATTCTGACAATTTTTAAAGAAGACATTCTCATTCTAGTTAAGCAATCTCAGCTTCTTAAAGAAATAGTGTCATAGCAGGCCTTTTTGACTACAGCAGGAATAAGTGCATTTTCATAATCAGTTCTTTTAATTGCCAAGAAAAAGGCAAAGAGTCTAAATCTCCCACCCCCCACCCCTTCCCGGCCCCCAGTGCCAATGAATCAGCTGTGCTGCTGCCATGTTTGTGGAACAACACGTCAATAGAGAGGATGGAGATGCTCTCTCTGCTACACAGAGCGTAACACAGCGGAGCTGTAAACAAGGCAGGGACTCGTAACAGAAACACCAAACATTTTGATGGTAAATTCGATTTAGTTGAACCAACTTCATGCAGTGTTATTTTAATTCAGTGTTACAAAAGATACGCCCTCATGTGAAGTATTTTCAAAGGCCTGTGACAAACGCTAGTGTGAAAATTTCTTTAACTCATCCAGTTCATTCCTTGACGATGTTTCCTGCCAGCTACATTCACCACAAATGCCGTCTGGTAAATAGCAGCTGCAAAGGAAGGACAAGGATGCCAGGGGACACTTCAGTAAACACTCCTTCTCAGTAGCTCACTATATCCTGGGCCAAGCAAGCTAATACACATTCACAGCCCTGCTCACGGATCCGCAAACACAGAAGGACTTTGCTTTCGCAACTGCCCCAAAGGTGAGGCTAGGAAATGAGGATTAAGGGCATGCCCGTGCTTAGTGCTGCCTGCGTGTGAAGGGACTCCGAGGTGCAGCACCTTGGGCCAGCAGCCCGCCCGCACCCTATAGTTGCCCAGAAGGTGTCCGCCTTCTGTGCCTGGCTGTGCTTGTGCTCCTGGCACATTCTTGTGGTGGCACGTTGCACGCTGGCCGCACACCCGGGGCGGGCATGCTCCTCTGCCACCCATCCCGGGTTGCTCAGGCTGGAATCAGACACAGTGATTCTCATGCCTCTTCTTGCTTTCTCACACAGCCCATCACGTTTTCACAAGGCGACATCTTCCCCCACGTGCTGCCAGGGAGGAATTGGGGGTGAAGGCTGTGATGGGCCACGGCCGGGCTGGCTCAGCACATGCCCCCTTGCAGGGCCCATAATGGCACCTATGAACTTGGCACCTTGAGTACTGTGTCCAGTTTTGGGCCCCTTGCCACAAAAAAGGACATTGAGGTGGTGCAGCAGGTCCAGAGAAAGGCAACGAAGCTGGTGAGGGGTCTGGAGAACAAATCTTATGAGGAGAGGCTGAGGGAGCTGGGGTTGTTCAGCCTGAAGAAGAGGAGGCTGAGGGGACACCTTATCACTCTCTACAACTACCTGACAGAAGGGTGTAGAGAGGTGGGGGTTGGTCTCTTCTCCCAAGTCACAGGCGACAGGACAAGAGGAAATGGCCTCAAGTTGCGCCAGGGGAGGTTCAGGTTGAATATTAGGAAAAATTTCTTCACTGAAAGGATATCCAGCATTGGAATGGGCTGCCCAGGGAAGTGGTTGAGGCACCATCCCTGGAGATATTCAAAAGATGATCTGACATGGTGCTTGGGAATATTGTTTATTGTTGGGGTTTTCTTTTTTTTTTTTTTTTTATGGTTGGATTAGATGATCTTAAAGGTCCCTTCCAACCTAGACGATTCTGTGAAGGCCGAGGCTGCTGTTGAGCAACTCTTCCCTGAGATCTTGTCCAGAAGCAGCTCCCTGGGGAGGACTGCTGGAGCCGGACAAGCCGCAGCGACCGGCCCTGGGATACTGCTGCGAATGCCAAAGGTCAGAAGCCAAGACAGGGTTTCCAGGAGCCAGGAGCCCTACCTGCGGAGATAAACACACAGGCAGGGCAGGCAGCTCTCCCGGGATTACTGCCCGCTGGCGTCACTGCCTCTCTGCCAGAAGTTATCAGTCTCGCAAAGGCACTAAGGAAACTGCCGGTGTGAATGGCCCTAATCTGCTTCTCCTGCAGCCCCTGATAACCCGGGAGCGGCCAGGCAAGCGGTGTGCTCACCCAGCACCGCCAGGAGCTGAGGCAAAACCGCCTTCCACCAGCACAGGGGATGCAAAAGAGCAGGATCTACCCACAGCCTGATGCAAAGTTATCCTAAAGCTATGGTGACTGAGCACCCTGCTGAGCACTTGCTTCAAGTACAAGCCCAAACTCCCCCCATAGTTTTAGCTGACCCCCACTTAGAATCACAGACTCAGAATGGTTAGAGTTGGAAGGGACCTTAAATATCATCCAGTTCCAACCCCCCTGCCATGGGCAGGGACACCTCCCACCAGACCAGGTTGCTCAAAGCCCCATCCAGCCTGGCCTTGAACACTTCCAGGGATGGGGCACCCACAGCTTCTCTGGGCAACCTGTTCCAGTGTCTCACCACCCTCACAGTAAAGAATTTCTTCCTAGTATCTAATCTAAAGCTCCCCTCGTTCAATTTAAAACCGTTACCCCGTGTCCTGTCACTTCACTACCTGACAAACAGTTCCTCCCCGGCTCTCCTGTAAGTTCCCTTCAGGTACTGGAAGGCTGCTATAAGGTCTCCCTGGAGCTTTCTTTTCTCCAGGCTGAACAACCCCAGCTCTCTCAGCCTGTCTTCATAAGAGAGGTGCTCCATCACTCTGATCATCTCAGTGGGCCTCCGCTGGACGTGTTCCAACAGGTCCATGTCCTTTCCATGTTGAGGACTCCAGAGCTGGACACAGTACTCCAGGTGGGGTCTCACTTATGCAGGAGCCAGCCCAGGGGACGCTAGCGGGTGTGAAGTGTTTGCCAGGAGCTCGTCCCTCCCACATCGCTACTGACTTTACACTGCTGAAACCTCCCCATGTCTCCTCCCTGGTATCTTCAGTTATACAATTGTTTTCCAAGGTGGCTACTGGCCAACTTGTTTGATTAACCAGGCAGTGAGCAGGGTAGGAAAATCATGGAGACTGCAAGGAGAAGAGACAGAAAAGGTAAAGAGAAATGGTATCATCAGAAAGACTTTCTCCTGTCACACAAAAGGAGGCAGGTTGGAGTGGGCAGAGGGCCTGGTCCCTAACAGAAGCAGTGGAATGAATAAAAATAAATAAATAAATAAATAAATAAATACAATGTAAAAAATTAAAATTTCGTTGCCGCCTCTCCTCCTCTTCTCCCATCTCTCCCTTCTTCCCCCAGAAAAAATGAGATGGAGAGAAGCAGACACATCAGCAACACCTCCAGAAGCTCACAGGGAAGAGAGCGCACCCACGCTCCTCGTCCCCACATGGCTGTAACCAAGTGAACTCCACAGGGGGCAGAACACATGGCAAAAATTGACTATTCCAACTTGACGGACCTTTGCCCTAGAAAACCCTGGTACATTAAAGCTAACTCTGAGTGAACATCACCGGCCTCACCTTCCCAGCAACGTTCTTGGACAATAAATGGAATGTGTCAAAGGACACCCTGTGGTTGCTGGTACAGCACCAGTATCTGTACAGCCTGAGGTACCCCGGTCACTGGTATTGCACTCCAGTAATCCAACAACCTAAACTCATATACAAAAGAAACCGACGCTCCGTGGCTTAGAAGCTTTTTAGCACTGATAGCCATAGTCATCACTGGCACTGTTTGTATAGTACGTTGTGACAAAGATTTTTAAAAGCAACTGAGAAAAAATAGCTAAGTAACACAAAAGCCCTGGAAATAAGAGCAAGCTTTCCCACGTATAGCAAAGCAGGACTCTCACTAATAGGTACTGGGGGAAAGGAGAGTGAAAAACATGGTGATATCATCACATAAAATAAAATTACTTTTACGCTGCAAAACTTTCAAGATTTTTTTCTCTCTGTCTAGCTACCTCTCATATTGTAGGTTGCATTACTTAGATGGCTGAACCCACTAAGGATTCCCGTTTCTAGCCATGTCACTTTCTCCAATAGTTTACTAACATTTATTACCTAAAATATAGAAGTCCAAACAGTTCAAAACAAAGAAAACACAGGTCAGGAGAGCTGAACAAAACCGAGAGTGTGGGAGGAAAACAGTCCTCTGAGAAACTGCTTCGGCGCTAGACAAATAAAATCCCCTCTCTCTGGATACAAAGACATAAGTCTTATTTATGTGAATGGGAAACATGCTCACGCTCTGAGGGGAAAATAACTACCATAGATCAGCAGAACGACTGCACTGGAGATAGCTAAAACCAGACTACATGTGCAATGAATGTGAAAACCATTTTAGCCATCTGGGCTATGTAATTTTTCACAGATGCTTTCGGAGCAACCTTGTTGCCTCTCTTTTCCCTGACATTTCTCCAACGTTTGCAAATTGCTTTCTGTGACCTGTAGGACTGTACTCCACAAAAACGTAGTCTGTTCCTTTTTGCCACCATCCTAAGTGTTCAAAGGGACCTCTGTAGCCAGTTTTCCTTCCAGAAGGATTGTGCAGAACGCCCTGTTCAGTTGGACACAGCCACCTGGCAGGTATTCAGTCTAGTAATACACCCACAGTACAGTAAAGTACAACCACCTCCACAGACAGCTTCAAAAACCTCACATTACAAACAGCTTAACTCACTGTTTGAAAAGCTTTTTCTCGGGTACCTAAAAAATACATGCTCCCCCCCCCCCGACTCATTAAGATATAGAGAGGCTGCTCGCAGTGGCTACAGCTACCAAAATTAACCATCTTCCCCACCGTAAAAGAGGACCACCATGAAAACAAAACAAGAAACTCTTCTTAATTTTCATTCAGCTGCTTTGGAACAGTTTTGCAAGTCTGAGGCATTAAAAAAACATAGAACTGCATGCTAGACTTCATGAGCTACTGGTCGTTAGAGTTTGTTAGCTGGATTTCAACCAACTGGATTTAGCTGGGGAGATTCTATAATTATTTTTTTCTTATTCCTTTTGTAGCTCTTGTGCAGAAAATCAGGTTGTTGTCACACGATGTGGTGACTCTGGTTCTAGGGCACCCAGTACCAAATAAAATAAATTCTAGCCACTTGACATAAAACACTGAACGTGCCCAAACCTACATTTCTGGTTCTAATTTGTTTTAAAGTATTTCAGAAGGATAACTTTTGTTCTGGCAGACGTTACTCTTGACTAGGAACTGTCTGTCCTCTGAATCCAGCACAAACAGAAGTCTGAAACACATGCTGTTTTGCAGGCTTGGGCTAATTGAGTAACCACGTGCCCAAGTCTGATTCGGGACACGTCTATGTTGCCAGTTGATCTGGATCTGGTGTTGCACAGACCTGATCTTAACGGCAAGGTAAGCAGGATGGATGTCTGTGGGACTACAGCGTCAGCACCACCCATTCCGATGGTCAGTTTTAATTTACATCTGGAGGCGGCTTTTTTAGAGGAACGAAGCTAACTTCTGGATGGTATCCAACAACATCACGTTGAGCAGCCAATAACTAGTGTGGTTCTTAGCAATGGCACACTGAGAACAGCCCGCACGAAATAAACAGATCAGGGCAAATATGAATATTTGTGTGCAATGGCTTCCCAATTTTGTAGAGGTTCCTCCTGCACACACAGAAAGCAGTTGGTAACCTAGGCCTGTGCTTTTGCACTTCACGCAGCTGGGACTGTGGTTCTTGGAGCATTTCTCTGATGGCAAGGAATGTTTGAACAGCCCTGGCTCCCCTTCTTCTTTGGACATGGGTGCCCACCCCACTCCTCTCCCTGTGCTCTGCCAAAGCCAACTATTTATGCAGCTGCGTGGTGAAATGCATCATGGAGCTGATCCGGGCGGGGAGAAAAGAAACCTGAAATAAAAATCTAAGCTATTTTTCCAGCCAGATCACTTCTGTGATCAGGTACATCAGGAAGCCACATGAAGGCTTTTGTTGGCATAGCCTGGGGTGGGAGAGAGGGAAGAGGAAAGGCTGCTTTATGGGAGGTGTTATTCAAACAGCGCTGCTCCTGGATGTGGAGCCACGGCCAAAGCACTCCCCAACGTCCCCGAGAAGTAGGATTTGTGTGCACAGTCCAGGCATTCATTAGCAATGGCTGGGCCCCCTTTTTAAACTTTCCCTCCTTCTCACAGGAGTGTGGGGGGAAACGGGCTCGTGCGGTTCTGCAAGAGTGAAGTTAAAGCCTCGTAAAGCTAAATAAAGCCAGGCACCGTTTTTATAAGCTTGGTAATAGTGCCCTGTGGAAACAGGCCATGATTACAACCACAGCACTTTCTAACTGCATCTTTAAGTGGCGTCCCAAGTCTGTCACACTGATATTTTTGAAGGACTTTGAAGCAAGAATGATCACCGTTGTTAAGACTAGGCAGTTTTATATCTTTTAAACTCTAGCCACCAATGAGAAAAAACAAGGTAAGCATTTTATATAAATCTGCAGGAAACGGAAGAAGTTGAGGCTTGCTCTGTGACCCATCACAATTACTACTAATCTTAATACACAAAAACAACTACATATAACAGGCAAGCCTGACTCATTGCATTCCCTACCTTTACTCCAGAAAACTGTCTTGTGTCTACTGTTACATACGAAAAAACTAGAGACTGCCAAAGAAAAAAAAATCTCTACATCCACCTCTAAAACTTCAACCTCCAAATCACTGGTTTTTGAAATAATTAAAGCTTATCACGAATAAGGCTGCCTGTGATTCCCGAGGTAAGCCAAGCTCCAAGAAGCTTCATTTCAAGCCTTTTCTCCTGCCATGGGGAATACTGCTGGCTAAAACTTCCCAGTGTCTCCTGGAAGAAGGGCTTTCTCAATGGCCGGAACTGTTAAAAGGAGGGGGTGCTTTTCTTGTACAGTGTCAGAGGCCACATGGCCAAGTACAGCTGAAACCTAAGCAACAGAAAGAAAAGGTGGAAGTCCGAACTTCCGTTCATTCCTGACATGGAAACACACTTTATTTGAAGGAAGCAAGAGGTGTTGGACAGTCCAAGCGTTTTACAGCTAACCCCATCGGCTGCTCTCAGCCTTTGCAACACGTATCAGTTTTGCAGATGGGACCTGGAAGGCTCTGGGACGAGGAGAGCAGCAGAACACACACCCTAATGTGACAGAGGCCAGGAAACCTCCAAAAGGTGTGCTGCAACTGTTTTGAAATCTGCTAAGCAACAAAGCCATATAACACCAAAGAACTAAATACATGTTTTTCTCCTCCTCCCACCACAGCTCTCAACCAGAAAATAATTCACAAGCACTGCGAGCTCCTGCTGGGTCATTTTTAACTTGATGTTTTTCAGTCCGGGAACAATCAGAAGCACGCAAACACAATACACACAAAATTCATTGCCCTGCACGTGTTGCCTCTCATCTTATTTGGAAATAAAATGCTTCTCTCTAAATAAACCGTCACTCCTACAATAATCTTTGATTTGTTGTAGCATTTAAGGACTTCTGAAGGAGCTTAAAGTTGACATATAAACTGACATTTGGGTATGATAAAGTGAGACTGCCGCGTTCAGCACTGAAAACTAATCCTCGCCGGGGGAAGGATGCAGAAACTCTTTCCCCAGCCCGAGCAGCATCACGTCAGCCCCGACATGCAGAGAGGGGAGAGGGAAGAGCCAGCAGCGCCCGCTTGGAAGCTGCAGGGCTCGGGCAGGGGTTCTTACCCCAGCAGCCATCCCTCATTTCATGCAGGGCAGCAGAGCCTGGTTTCAGGGCGCTGGCAGCAGCACAACCCCCGGCTTGAGCGGAGGGAGCACCACTTTTGGACGCGCAGGGCCCCCTGGAGCACGGGTCCAGAATGGGGACAGAGGAATATTGCTGCCCAGGGGACAGAGGAATATCGCTGCCTGCATTTTAACATTTATTTTTTGGTCTTGTTTTGGTCCCAGCAATGCAAACAGATACCACCTCCACCACATTATCTTCCCAACTAAACCTTACCGGCTTAACATTTAAAAGTTTGCATTCTTCCGTTTCTGAAAACGCCACCACCTTCTGATTTTCAAAGCTGTTTTAAAAGAGCAGGAGGATGCTGCATATCACTTTTAACATGCATCTGGTGTTATCTGGAAGTGCCTGGTCCCCCTGTGACTTCGTCCCTCTCTGGGCAAAAGAGGTTTTGCACAGATGTGGCAAGTTGGCTACTGCTGTTTTATGTGCTAATTTCAGAAACTAGCAAGGAACAACCAGTCTGTAATGCATATACCCTAGAATGTATCTTCCCAACTAAACCTTACCGGCTTAACATTTAAAAGTTTGCATTCTTCCGTTTCTGAAAACGCCAACACCTTCTGATTTTCAAAGCTGTTTTAAAAGAGCAGGAGGATGCTGCATATCATTTTTAACATGCATCTGGTGTTATCTGGAAGTGCCTGGTCCCCCTGTGACTTCGTCCCTCTCTGGGCAAAAGAGGTTTTGCACAGATGTGGCAAGTTGGCTACTGCTGTTTTATGTGCTAATTTCAGAAACTAGCAAGGAACAACCAGTCTTTAAAGCATATACCCTAGAACATAGACATCCCACTCTCAAATACTGTAGCTTGCACTCCTCAATGTCCTACAGTGGCTGAAATTCATGTGTCAGAGGCAGATTTCAGGGCTTTTTTTTCCATTTGGAATTTTGCACCTCCAGAGTATATGTTTACAAAGTCTGCAACATGAAGGGCTGAATATTACCACTGATGCAACTTCTCAGTTATTTTATTTTAAAGAAAGCTGTCTTTCTCATGTAAGCACTATATTCAGTAACTAGGGATTATCAAAAATAAAAAATGTCATGAGAAAACTAATAAAAGGAGAAGAGAAAACAATATTCACCGCTTGTTCTACACTCCCACTATTGCTCTTGCCAGTGGATCTGGGCCAGCAGTTTAGATAATGGAAAACATTTGCAAAGAGGTCTTCATGCATGAAGAACACTTAACTTTTCATATGATGGAATTCAGCAAGATTTTCCTGACGGTGTGGGGCGGTGCTTCTCCGGTGAGGTTTGCTCAGAGTTGCTTGCACAACCTTATGTGACTGACAGGAGATCTGCTGGCTTAGAAAACTACTGCACTAGCCAAGTTATTTCACTGCATTTTTGCAAAACAGGTAGGAACAACTTTCAAACAAGGATTTTTTTTTTCTTTTTTTTTTTTTTCTCAGGGATGTAATTTCTAGTCCCCTGAGAATAAAGGGAAGTATTGACCAGTTCAAAAAGAAACCATGTTTTTGCCTGGATTCCTTACTGAATACCTTTATAAAATCATCTTGCTAGATGAACTTCAACATATGAAGAAGAACATTAAATAATCATGTATACCAGGTGAAAGTGAAAAGTTGGTGTTTTTTTTTTAAATTAAGATTTAGAGACACATGGGTCAAAATGTAAATTAGTCTATAGAATAGTTACTGGCTTAAGACTGGGCAAATACCTTCCCTGTACTTTCATATCTTATATTGGAATCAAAGTACAACGTGAGCTGTAAACTTCCTGTGTTTGGAGGCCTAATGAAAATACAGTGGATTAACTGTAGGGACCAGGAAATGCTTTGATCAAGAGAAATGTAAAGCAAACGGGCACTACAGAGACCGCTAACGCATTTAAAGATTATGTTGTTTCTGTTTCTCTAACCATGTTAACTGTTATCAGGTGTCTAACACTATTAAGGTGAGTGACAAAGGGGTGAGAATTTAGGTCAGATTAGGAAAAAGAAGAGGTTACAGACTACTTAGATAAATTGCATGTTTTCAAACAGGCTAGTTCAGGTTGAAATTTACCCTAAGGAAGCCAGAGAACTGTCTGAAGCAATCTCGATGCTGTTAGCGATGCCGCTGGACACTCCTGAGTGGAGGCTGGCATTCCAGAGACTGCAAAACGGCACACACAGTGCCTCATTTTAGTGCCTTCCCTTTAGACAGAATTTTATTATCTGTCTTTCTGTCACAATCTTTAAAATGTCACCAGTAATTCCTTTGAAAGCTCTCAAATTTAAATTCCCCTTGGGTTTGAAAGTCTGAAAAAGATTACATCTCTGGCAGACCAGATAATTTTTGGTTTTGACAAAGCAGTAATTGCAATGATGCTCACGATAACGGTAAGAGAGAGATTAAATGTAACTTATAATCTTTTATGTGCATGCCCAAATGTATGTACATTCTGAATTTTAAAAACATGGTGTATTACACCAAACAGGCCGAGGATTAAAATACAAGATGCTTAAAGCACTAGAGAATGCGTTAGTGTATCATTTACATCTGAGTTCCCGACACTTGTCCTTTCTATCATATGCTCTATAACTGAAGAAATGAAGAAAACCTTTTCGATAGCTGCCTCTAAGATACTAATCTGCTTGCAAATCCTTTGGCATAGCTGCTAACTAATAAAAACGTATAGAATATTAATCAATACGCATCATCCATTTCCCTTTAGAAATGCTGAGATGATAAAAATCCTTCAAAAATTGTAAGTAAAAGAAATGTCTGAATATTAATCAATACGCATCATCCATTTCCCTTTAGAAATGCTGAGATGATAAAAATCCTTCAAAAATTTTAAGTAAAAGAAATGTCTATTCCTGAAGTTAATGCATGAAAAAAAAACCCACATAGACCATATGCCTTAATATAAAATAAATATTTCTTGCTGAAAATAAGTATCTCATTTTTTCATAAAAAATCAGTATTCATAATAAAATCAGTATTCAAGATAATGGACATGCATTAATATACAGGATATAGAAAGCTTTGGTGATATGGTCAATAAAAAGTCATGATTTGTGGTTTTTTCAGTCCTTATTCTTCTACGTAACATTCTGCAGTCAAGATTAGAAAGCTTCTCTTTGTTGAGTAGCAACTTTTTGAAAAGTTGTGAGAATATACCTTGTTAGTTCTGGCAATGTCACCTTCTCTGTGGAAAGAACCGGATTGTTGAGGACGGTTACAAAGAGAATTAAACACCAGGGATATTCCTCAGCCACTGTAATGGTGGTTCAATGTGCATGAACCAAAAATTCCTTCAACCAGCCAACCAACCAACCAAATACGAAATAAAACTCCCATAACGGTGAACAAAACCAGTAGTCTTATAGCTGGATTTCCCAATGTGTTTACAAGTGTAGTGTAGATATATCCATATATGGTTTATGTTACTTAGCTTTGCCAAATAATAAAGCAATGTCTTGTTCCGACAAGATGCTGGAAAGGTGGTGTCAGTCCAACAGGGCAATTATATGCATACTTAAGAACAAAAACTTGGGTCATCTCAATTCAACACCAGGCCATTCACCACTGCGCCCTGGACACAGTCAGAGAAGCCAGTGCATTGCCACTAAGCAAAAGTTCTGTAAATGTTGATGTATTTTTCCACACAGAAGCTTAATCATCTAATCTAACAGACGACAGATGCAGGTTTCTCAGGGAGAAGCCAAGGAGACAGAGCCCTTCCTTCCCTGATGGTATAGACACCCAGTAACACTGGTGGATGTGACAGCACAGCACCCACACTGTTGCATTGTTCTGTCTTCCTCCACTAATCTATATGGCACCTTCATTTGGTCTGTTAATGAGAACATATTTCACATTAATACTGCGTACCTGAATAATTTAGTAAAATAATACTTTCACTTTTGGCTATTTGTCTGCTGACTCTTTCTCTCTGATTACAGAGCAGAGGTGACTAATGCCTGATGACAGTCTGCAAAGCATGCAAGGTCAGGAGTAACTTGAGAAATTTTGGGGATTTGTCAAATATTTTAAGTCAAATTCTGACTATCTGACTGGGTAATCTTATACACACACACATGAGTTAACTGTAGAGAGATTAGTTAATTTTTTTCCTCCCAAATGTTGTCATGTTTCTTCAATAATAGCATACACATAAACCTAAAGTAATAATAATAATAATAACGGTGCAGTAGATTTTCTCAAAAAACCCAGCTTGTACAGTGCTAAAACATTCAAGTAACAGTTTCCCTCCTTTTTATGTAAGTAATGCAGAAAGACTTATCCAAGTGCTAACAGCATGTCCCTATCTCACCCTGAGACAGCGCTATCTCGCTGTCTTTGTGCTCCTCTCCCACAACGAGATTGTCAGCAATAGTGAGTCAAAACCAAGGGATGGGTTCTTAACTTTGATCAAAAATGAATTCAAGCAGAGGATGAATACCACCATCAAAAGATAACCTTCCATTCCCATTCATCTGGAGCAATCTGGATTTTCAGAGATGGAAGAGTTATTCACTAATCTACTTCCTAAACTGACTCTCAATGACCCATTAATCAAATGGCTTGAGCTACTGGCAATCTCTTAGTACTACCAATACACTTTTTTTGGTCCTTCAGTGTTAGATGAAGACAAATAAGCCACCCAAAAAAATCCAAATAAGAAATGTGACTGATCATAAGGCAAAGATGGTCCCATGCCAGTCTGCAGTCATTTTTGGCATACACGAAAATCTGACATCATTTAGGAGATGCTGGCAGGTTCTCAAAACACAACAAAATTTTGGATTCTCTAAAGAAAACATCATCTCCTGGCCAATATATCATTACTTCAGTTATGGGAATCTTGTGTAACATAAATTCTCTTAACACCATCACAATATTTATGATCAATGGACTTAGAAAAAAGAAGGTGGTAGCTGACTAGATCAGATTTTGCCCCCACTTTTCCAACAGCTCTGAAAGAAAGAAAGGAAGAAAGTTTCCCAGTGACTCTTAGCCCAGCTTTCCAAAATCTTTTTAGCTTTTATTTATCTTATAATGAATAAAAAAAATTCCTTCTTTCCACTTTTGTCAGTTATTTGGCTCCCTATCCCTCACATGGTTTTAGTCACTGGATGTAACTCATACCTCCTGCAGGGAGTCAATCTTTGATTCACAGCCCCATTTCCCTAATAATTAGGCTTATTGCCTCCCACGGTCTTGTCCTGTCCCAAACTGAAAGTCCAAAAGCAACCAACAAAATCATATCTCTCCTCATGTTAACCGCTACTTGAACTCAACATATATCTAGATGATTCAATTTTAATTTTTTTGTCCCAGATGCCAACAAGAGACTTCATTTTACATGCAAACTCCAAAACATTGAACTAAAACAGCAAAGCAGTGTAACTTTATTCAATATATTCAATAACTTTTTTTTTTTTTAAGGGAGGTGAAACAGTCACAGGCAGCTTCAAAGCAAATTACTAGCCACAGCAAAACACTCCATGCTTTATTCAGTCACCTCTGGCATAAGCTGGTCCTTAAATACATCGAACTGCTGAGAAGCAAAATAAATGAAGAAGTAGGACCTAGATAATAATTACAGAATGCTTTATATAGTTTTAAAATTTTCAGATACTGACATTGCATTTTAGTTTGCTAAAATAAGATTTTCTCTGGTGAAAAAAATTTAGGTCAATCACATACATGTTTAAGATAGAAAGGGTTATGAAAAGCTTATTTTGCTACTGGATTTTTTTAATAATTTTTGATGGCTGCCAAGAAGCAGTACTGACTGCTGTGTTCTAATTCTTACCTGAGAGAGATAAAAATGCCCAAGATGTAAGTAATTTTTCGGTTCGTACCAAACACGTAGCAATGTGAGTAAGAACTCTACTGTATGAATTACGAATATGTGTTGGCTCTACAGAGCAATGCCCAAGATGTAAGTAATTTTTCGGTTCATACCAAACACATAGCAATCTGAGTAAGAACTCTACTGTATAAATTACGAATATGTGTTGGCTCTACAAAGTCTATTGCACAGTAAGAGCAAATCTAAAACACATATTAGAGCCTGATGCAAGGCTAACGAGGCACCAGCATGACTAGAGATGTTAGACCATATTTTCAGCTGAAGGAGGAAGCAGTGATGACCGTGTAACTGATTGAACACCTACCACTCATAGAATCATAGAATCACATGGGGTTGGAAAGGACCTCTGGAGATCATCTAGTCCAACCTCCCCCCACCGGAGCAGTTCTACCTAGAGCAGGTTGCACAGGAACTTGTCCAGGCGGGTTTTGAATGTCTCCAGAGAAGGAGATTCCACCACCCTCTCATGTGGGTGAGGCTGAAGCCCACAATCCCTAATGCTGGGCGCCACCTATTTCCTTGCTACCTGTGCAGTCCACTCTTCAAGCACATTATTCCTGTCTTATTCTCTAACTAACAGCGCAAAGTATCTTTAAAGAACAGAAAACGCATCTTGCATATCTCGGCTACTCCAAGGAAGAAGTTAATTGCTTGTAATTCCATCATATTTTATTTGAAAATGTACTTCCCAACTGACTCATTTCTAGCATATCAGCAATACTGATGTCATGCTCTTTAATGCGGATCTGTTTTCAATTCAGGACAGATGCAGGCAATTTTTTTTTTGCAGCCACAGGGATAATCAAATCGCTCTTAGCACGGTGTATAAAACAGAGGAATTGATTCCTGAGGCTTACTTAGGATTCCATCAAACTGACAGTAAGCATGCAGAAAAATTAAGGCTTACGTAACTAACCAATTCTAAAGAAAAAAGATGGGTTTTGCAATGTACCCTCTTAAGAAATAAACAAAATGTTAAGCTCTGCCATTAGGAGCCAGCCACGCTGTACATTTTAAACATGTTCTAACCAGATGCTGTGACTACGTTGTACTGTAGTTGAAAGGCAGCAGATTTCTGAAGCAGTTATAAGGTCTTGCAACCCATTTTCAAAATCGTTTTAAACACTAAACGCTTGAGTTTTGAAAATCAGGAACGGAGCTCCGAAGTCATTGCAATCCTGTCAAGCAGCATAACCACTATTAGGTTTCTCTCTAGCTTGAATAAAAACCAATGACCCCAAAATTCTCATTTATGAAAACGGAAGTGTTAATATATTTAAAAATGCCCTTGCAGTAATAAACTTAGAAATACTGACACCATACTTCTACAGGAGCACCCATGTGTGTTTTCTGCCTTCTTCCTGTGTAGGACTAGTCAGCATGCTTTACAGTAAAATATGTGGAAAAAAAATGTGAAAAATCATCAGAATTTCTGAAATGTTGCATAATACTCTCTGATTTTTTAAAAGCAAAATAGACAAATGACTACTAACCAATATACACTGATAAAAGCCACACAAAAAGGAATATAAAATTGTAGATGGCCTATTTATCTTTCTATAATATGCAAAAAATCAGCATTATAAAACTAGCCATTTCATTGTCTTTCCATGCTTAAAAGTAAAACAATGAACATGTATATTAGAGCAAGATTACACGAGTAATTGAAAAAGTGACTTGTTTCTTCTGAAATGATGAGCAATGTGCCAGCCAGTACTTTTTCTTAAAAAAACAAACACCTCAAAGCCCCCAAAAACCACCGAGTTAAAAAGGGATTCTGATCTCTTTACTTAAGACTGGGATTTTTGAAGCCCTGTTCCCCCTGGAGCCATGTCTCTCTGGGTGGAGCCCTGCCGTGGCCAGCACAGCCTGGCTCCCCGGTGAAGGCAGGAGACAGGCTCCATGTGTGCTCACCAGATGGCTTCAATGCACGCTCATTTTTCAGAGGTTCAGCGGGGATGCAGAGCTTCCAGAAGGAAAGAGTTTGCACTTGTATCTTACACCTCACCAATGCACATGACGAAGTTTGCTTCCTTCTCGAGATAGTCTCCCCTGCACCAGAGCTGACTTGAGTCTTACATTTGCTATTTGTGAAGCCCTTCATGAGCAAAACCAAGATTTCTCTGGGTAAAAGAACTAGAAATAAAAAAAATCTTCTTATGTTATTATTTGCTTGTGCAAATCCACGTAGCATTTTTACCATAGGGCTGGAGCATGGCCTCGAGGAACCTTGTCCTTGAACATTCACAGCCTACATCAAAGGAAACGTGGACTTTGCAAAGTGGAAATCTTAATATGGTCCAGCCACGAAAACCTCAGTGTTTATGCACTGAAACAAAAGAGAACGGCACTGGGCCAAGGACTGGAAAAGAAAGCCATTCCAATATCTGTATTGTTATGTTGCAGATTACTGTTATTCTATAATTCACCTTTTTGAAAACACTGACTAGTGCCAGGTGTTGATGCCCCAGCATCCAATTTTTCTACTTTGAGAGGCTTTTGCCTGCACTGGAATTTGCAGCTGGGAGGAATGGCCCATGAACTAAGTCCATACGGCAAACTTTGGCATAAGGCAAAGGCAGGAACATCTGCTGCCATCACGAACAGCTTGTTGGCCGAGTTCAGCCACAGAGGAGTGCCAAACAACTGCTCTGCTTTCCCACCTCTCCAGTTTGGCTGGTAGGCCCCCTGTGAATTAATCTAAACCACTCAATACGCTGAGCATAGCCTACTTGCTCTGGGAAGGACCGATCATAAAGACATTATTTAGATCGATTTCTCCAGAAAGTAAAGATGTACGGATCTGTCTTTGCATTCTGAGGACCACATTTCTCAAATCACAGCTGCTTTCTCTGTCTTTTAACTTCAGCTCCACTGGTAATTTTTCTGTTGTTTGGTTTCTTTTTAATATACTTTTGAGTGTTTTTGTTAATTGTAGTCATTCTAATACTGAGAAGAAAAATCTACTTTCATTTGTGGAAATGGAAAACATTTTCTGATTTTCTGGGAATTTATAGTATATCCTGTCCTAAATGCTTTTTCTTCAGGCAGAAATAGGTTAACATTTGGTTAACTCATAACTTAAATATGCAAAACACTCGTGCATTCCTCAAATCATCTTCAAATCATTTTTACTAAAAGCATAAAGATATTAGATTTAAAGTACACATATAGCATAGTTTAGGTGACTGAGTTGGCTGCATCACTAAGGAGAAGGATTGGAGAGTTTTTCTTTTGGCTCACTTAATGACTCACTCCATGACACAGAGGCATGGACCTCTGGAAAAAGCTGAACTGTTGGGTCTCAGCTTTCCTATCCCCTTAACCTCGCTGAAGAGGAATGCTAATTAGCATACCCCTGTGCTGTGCTTCACATAACATACATGGAAAGGATGCTTAGGATGTTTTACTCATCTGTATAAAAGACAAGTTTTATGGATGGAAACCTTAGAATGTTTCCTTTCTTACAAAAAAACGCCAAACTAAAATATCACCCATAAATATAGCAAGAGACCAAAGGCAGCACTGGTACAGCCTGACCTGCCTGCAGAAGAGCAGCCTTGCAGAAAAGCACTGGGGGCTCCTGTTGGATATCAAGTTGAATGCGAGCCAACGATGCACCCTTGCAGTGATAGAGACCAGCCTGTATACCAGGTTGCATGAACAAGATAATAACTAGCAGGCCTAGGGAAAAGTTTTTTCTCTTTTTTCCACCACCTGAAACCACACCTGAAGGACTGTGGCCTACTTGGCTCCTCAGCACAAGAGGAATACTGATAAATCGGAGAGGAATGCAGCAAAGGCCAAAGAATTGTGAGGATGGACCAAACCCAAACACTGCCGTGTTTGCTTACCCTGGCAAAGAGAAGGCGGAAGGGCAACCCAACCATAGTCTTCACCTACCAAAAGCAGGGTTGTAGAGATGATGTGCTAAGCTTCTCAGAGCCGCGTGACAACAGGGAAAGAGCCAACAGTCACAAATAGCAATAAGAGAAATTCTGATCAGACACAAGGACAGAATTCTTCAAAGAGAGAGGGGTTCAGCACTGGAAGGGGTGCCCAGGGAGACAGCAGAATCAGCATCCCTGGAGACAGTGAAAAGTTGGCAGCACCCGTTCTACCTTTGAAGTTAGCCCTGCTTCAAGTAGGCGGTTGGGACTAGATGGTCTCCATAAACTCCTTTCAACTTAAATTATTATGTGATTCTATAATTTATGACTAATAAGAGGCATCATTAATGTTCCCATTATGCTTTCTCCTCTCTCTCTCTCTGTCCCACCCCCTCCTTTCCCTAAGGGGGACATTGGCTGACCAAGAGGCACATAATTGTTTAAGAATATTCTGAAAAGTACACACTGTCCATGTAAGGTGTCAAGAATGAAACATTGGTGTTGGCAAAGAGCCAGATGCCAAAATATAAACTTCTAGAGCTCAGCTGGATTTTTTACTTGTCAGATCTGTGTCATAATTGCTGTTTATCCACATTCTTCTTTGCTGACATGTATTTGCAGCCTTGCGGTCCCACTGATTTAGCTGGTCATTTTGTGTCTGTAAGGAATTGTATAATTAAATATTGTGATTTAAACCCTTCAAACACATTAATGCTACTTGCCAGTGAAGTTAAGCATTGGAAAGATGACATTTTCAGGGTCTGTATTTATGCATTAGCTTTACATGTTTAAATGAATCTGAGCATCTTTTAGGGCCTGTCCCCACTGGCCAGTATATTTAAATTGAACATGATTCAGGAATAACTGAGTAGAAAAATGTATATTCCAAAATCAGAATGCCTAAGTTTTGGAAATCAGTTAAACACACTCTCCAAAGTATGAAAACTGAGTATGAAGATGATATTCTTACTTTGAAATAAGCATGTCTACCTGTAGAAAGTTAACCAGCAATATTTTATCTGAAAGAATTATTCCTTAATTATTACTGAGATGTTATTATTATCCAGACAGACTGTGCAGTCTATAAATAAAATTCAAGCCACAATAGCCAAAGTTCAATTATGAATAAGGTAATCGTATCACTGTACTTCAGAACAATGCCCAATTTTAGAGGTTAATAGTCTGCTTCAGTTCCACTCGGGCAGATGGAGGACGCTTCCTCCAATGAACTCCCAAGAGTTTTCAGGCATTTCCAGCTCTCCCTTTCTGGCCTAGGAAGACACATGACTTCTTTGGCATCCTAGAGTTGCTAAACAAATGCCATTGCACTGTTAACAAAGCACAAGATAGCCTCAGAAAAAAGGTGAGAGTTAAACCTGTAGTTTGAAGACATTCCAGTCTGATATTTTGTATTCAAGTTTCAGCTCAGAGGTAGGAAAACTTTTATGGCCGAGTTATTAACTCCTGAAAATAGAGCTCTGTAATAGAAATGCTGACAGACGCTTTAGTACGGCAGTGCTATTGGGCACTGCTGTAGTCATCAGTTTTAATGAGTGCTGTTAATATCACCTCTATCAAAATGGTTGCCCTGGGCTGATGTCTCAGGCTGTGCACAGGTGCTCTCAGCCAAAAATGTAATGAAGGTTATTACATTATCAATGAGGCACAGATGTACATCCCGTCTGAACTCAAGGTGGTGTTACTGCCAAGCGGCATCTCTTTCAGCAGGTCCCAGGTCTGTTTATATCAATATGCTGTTCCAGCTCAGTGAACCCAGGCACAGCCTTCTGCTTCTCCACGGCATCGCCAGTGAGAGAAGGAGCAACTTTTAGGAACACAGGAAGGATTTACCCCTGACGGATCCCAGGTGGATCACAAAAAAATAAAAGCAAGCACCACCAACCCTGGATTGGTTTGTGATAGTCTTTGAAATTGGAATTAATGCATTTGGGTCTGGACAGCTTCAGCATTTCAGAGCAGCTCCTCCTTTCCACCAAGCACAGTAACGATATTGGCTTGAGGAAAAACTCTCTCTCATGTCTGTGTTCCCTCTTCTATGTCTCGTTTGAAATCCGACATACTTTTCATTGGATTTGCATGTTTTCCAAGCCATGTTTCACATTTTGCTCGTTAGTGCTCATGTATACTTCACTATAGAAATCACACAAGCAAGTTACTTTTCTATCTTTTTCAAAGCATCTCTTGCTTTTATAGTAAATATACACACAATTTGCAGGCACATCCTGAGTAATGGGATCTACACTACCAGATGCAGATACTAGAACGGGTTACATTTCTACTGAGATAACACCTGGGCATCCAGAAGCCAATTTGAAATGAGCCATAACCTCATCTGAAGCCATCCTTCTTCCCTTGCCCTCCCAGGGCCCCAGACTGAGGGACGCAGTACTGAGAGAGGGCTGATGTAAATGAGAAATGGCATCTCATCAGAACAAAGAGCACATTTGCTGGAGCAGAGGAGGACAACTGCTCACAGGCCTCAGCTGGCACCGTGATGTTGCTGTGTTCCCTAGAAGCATATCTTATACCTGGAAGGACTGACACATAGGTAAAGAAGCCAAGCAGAGATCACAAATTCTACTGTATCAAAGACTGAATGTGTGGGTGTGGGGGTGTGTGCGTGTGTGTAGGTGTGTGCATATACATACGTGTGCATGCACACAGGAAAGAGACAGAGTATGGCCAGTAATACTGGCCAAGGAAGCCAGTATTACTCTGGCATCTTAAACATAATTCTTGATGGATTCTGCCTGGAGGGTGATGATTGTGCTGCCTTTCCCCTAGCCTTCCTCTTCATCTTTGTCTGCTTCAGACTTTTCTAACTAATGCAATCAAAATGAGACTATTTGTGGTTTCACAACTATCCCTCCATAACTTAAGGGACAGACCAAGATGAACCCTTTCCACCAGGATGCGTGTGGGATCTCTTGTGTTGGTCTAACATAACTGACAGGTTGAATGAGCTCTGTGCCGAAATCCCTGGCACTGTACTGTGGAAGAGATACCTGGCATTAAAATCTGTGCTCTAGAACCATGCTGGAAGCTGAGTCACCACAACAAGGGGACAACATGGAGCTGAACGGTGGAGGCAATCAGCACAGAATGGAGGCTACAGCATGACAGCTCAAGGTAGAGATAGGTACCGTGGAGACAGAGGCAGTGGTTGAGGCATGACTGGATCATACAGCTCTGGTCCTGCACACTGCAGGTCCAAAGTAAACTCCGGTTCCCAAATATCCCCCAACACAATGTTTGGAAGGGATCTGACAAGTCAACCTGGAAATGCAGCAAGATAAGAAATCAATGAGTTTGATGGTTTGAGCTTTGAAATAGAACTGCTTTAGGTAATTACATTCCTTAAAAAATACCAGCCTTGTTCCTGTTAAGGATTAGATGACTCTGATAAGCAAAGCTATATTTAGGAGAGTGATACTAAAACTGGAAGGAAGCAAGATGGGAGCTATTGCTCCAGCCAAGCAGCAGTACTGCCACAGAGCACTGTTTTCAAATTAGGAGATGCAGGCTAGAGCTGTTATATTTCTAGCAAGAGTAAAGCTGCACTCCCTCATGCCTCCCTAGATGAATGCTTAAGCGGAGAAATGTTATCTGAATGGAGATGCTCCTGTTCTGCATTTCTCAGCAGCAAATATAGAGTAATCTAGTTTCAATTTATTCTGGCTACCCTAGCACGCTCCTGTATTCCTGTTAGCATCCAAGTGGAAAGAAGTCAATCTGTCTTAGTATGCACAGACCTCCCTTCTGCCAGCAGGCAGTCTATGTATGCAGGGCTACTTGCCTTAAGCCCTGCCTGTGTGAGGATGTACACACAAATCCTGATCTAACCCTGAAAACAGTTCCCCACAGGACTTTAACATTCTTGATCCATTTATACATTTCAAGCAAGACTTCATAGCAGACAAATAGCAAAACCCACTGCAAGTGACTCAATTATATCCTAGAGGAAACTTAGGTTGAGAGTAATTGCTACAAAGGAAATGTTCAGCTATCACACTCTGAGTAACTTTCAAGCTGGGGCTGGTGTGATAAGGGCAGCCCTTTGCTGCTGGTGCTTCTCCACAGCTGCCACTTTTCTTTGCTCTCTGGTTTTTCTACTGCCACAAATCCCGCACAGTACCCCAGAGGTGGCCAGCAAGGGGTGCGACAGCACAGCCTGGTTCAGGAGAAGAGTCTTCAAAACTTGCTGAAGCTCTTTTTCCCTAATCGTTACATACATATGAAACAGGCAGCCACAACCTTTATCTACAGCAAATGCTGACCAGCTCTTCAAAACAACAGTAGCAGCAGCAGTGGTTACAGCTCTCTCCCCACCCCAATATAATACATTGCTTAGCAGGAAATTAGACTGTGATTTCCTTAAATGAAATATAATAGCCTGATTAGCAAACAATGCTCGGTTTAAAAATGAGGGGTTTCCGGCTCGATTTTCTTCAGTAATAATAATGACTGCTGTAAGATGATGATAGCACATAGTAATGGCAAGGAAAGCAAAACTCCTGATGTTGCACAAGGAAGCGTTTGCTGAAGGGAGGGGCAGGAGGTGGGCTGACTCTCCTAGAACTTTTACATTTTTATTTCCTTCCACCTCTCATGTGCACGTCTTCCTCTAATAGTTTAAAAATAAAGGATGCAATCTGTATTCCAGACAGATCGCATGAATAATTTTCTCTTATCGCAGACCAGCCACAACTGTCCTTGGGCAGCTAACGAGAAACTGCAGGAATTGCTCCAGCTCCCAGCTGGAGGAAGCATTAGGTTTATAAATACTTTTTAGCATTTTAAACTTAATCCCACTACAGACCCTCTTTTACACCAAGACATTGAAATGAAGCAGTATGTTCATCTGTATGTTAAAATAAGACAAAAGACACCACGTTGCTCAAGAATTCAGATCTACAGTGTCACACAGCAGACCAGTTTCTATGTATCCCACCGGCAACAGGAATCTCTTTCTTGTGTTAATCCCTCCGCTTCTTAAATGATGTGCTTTTGCTGGGAGCCCAGGTGTGCCCCTAGGGACTTGTCAACGGCAAAGTGTCCCCCCAACTCTTCCTGGGGCTTAAAATGCAGAATGATGCTGGAGCTTCCTGTTTCACCCCCCTGCAGCTCCTCAGGATCTGTGCCACTAATCTCACTTATGTATGCGCGCTCTGGCATATTACTGGGAACAGAAAGGGTTGCCCCTGGACGTAGGGAATGGAAGGAAAGTCTGGCTACCCTCAAGCTCCCCCCAGGAGCTGGGGCTGCCCTCACCTCTTCAGGCGGAATAGCCATGTTGGCATTGGTAGCACCATCCCACTTTGGGAGCCAAAGAAGGCAAAGGACGAGGCACAGAGAGCGGGAGAAATGCCTAATTAACTGATTTTTTTAGTTTTGTGAATGCTACGATAATATTGGCAACTCCTAGTTTCAATGCTGTTTACCAACTAAGTCACGATACTGCCACAATGCTGAGGTGTGTCTGCCACACAGCTGCCAGACTCTCCCACTCGGGTAGTCCATAACAGTTCATCAGGAGACAACTTCTCATGGGTGCCCTGGACCTGACAGCTGCCAGAGAAGCAAACGTTGCTGTCAGTCCTAAAAGAAACAGCAATAACTTTCAGCTGTGTCAACTAAAACTGGTAACTTTCGTGTTACTGGAAAGATTCTTGGAATAAACAGCTTTGTGTAGCTGTATCAATAGTGGCTGAGAAACAAGCATTTTCCTGAACTGTGGTCCAAGAAGGAATCAAGAGTAATCCTAGCCATCATATTTGATTAGTTACAAGTTGATACTATGTTTATTTGTGCTAGTGAAAGAAAAAAAAAAAAGAAAGAAAAGAGCAAGACAGAGAGGAAGACTGCTATCTGTGGAAATTCAAGAGATGGGGCTATCATGAAATCTAGCCCCCAAAGAGGGAGCACAGGCACATCCACACACAAGCTTCCTACTTAAGGTACTAACATTATGCCTTAAATTTCCTGGCCAATCTCCAGGATCTTCCAATTACATTTTCCTTTAAAAATATCTGTATTTCTTCTACCCCACTGTTGTCTGAAAGACCTATACAGTCCAAGAACTAACAACCATTTCAACAGGGCTATGTCATAAAACATGAGGTCTTTTACAAATCTATGGAAGAGTGGTTTAAACTACCTGGCAACTGTTTCAGTTGCTGGGAGTTAACACTGTATTAATCCCATGAAAAAAATCATAGTTTAAGTATGTATTAGCTATCCAAGAAAATCTGTAATTCTCTGTCATGTTTGATGGATTATGGCTGGATTATGAGAAAATTTACCTTTTCTCATTCTCAAAAATCCTTTTTTTTTTGTGCTGTTGACAATATCACTCTTCTTTCTATCACTCCAGCCTACGTTTGGGGGTTGTGTTTGATTCCTTCCCCCTTAGACACATCCAAACTGTCTCCAAGTCATGAGAATTATCTCTTTAGCACCTTCAAAATCCACCCTTTCATCTCCACCCTTTGAATGCAATTCTTTGCTCCAACTCTTACACGTATCCCATTTTGATTACTGCAGCCTCATTCCTCTTTTCTGGCTTCCCGTGTGCACAAAGGCATACAAATCAAAGGGCTGCCAAATAAACATGTGTTTCTTGCCTAGAAGTTTGATCACCTCTTTTCCTTCCTCTCCCCCATCCCTTTCTTAGTTTCACTGTTGGCTTCCCTCCAAAATCATAACAGATGTCAGCACCTTCCAAGTTCAATGTAATTCTGGGTCCATTTAATTTATCTTCCCCTTGTTAAGCTTCATCTTAGCTTCTTATCTGCCGCCCCCCTTCCTCGAGTTCTTCACAGCCCTCCTGCCTGCCAGGTTTTCAGAGTTTCCTTGCCTTTTGCCCCGTATCACCTCTTCTGTTCAAATTTCCCCAAAAGCCTTGCTTTACCTGAGCCTGGCAGATACACTTGTGACGTGCTGCATAGGAAAATACATTGTTTTTTAAGCTGCGTGGGGTAATGTTACTTCTTTTTGCCTTACCAGTTGTCCAAGCTGCCACCCTCCAGTGCTTATAGAAAGCCAAGTATACAGCTGGCACTCCTGCAAATACTTAACAGCAGCAACCTGGGCGCAACACTGAAAACCGATTAGATGATATGCTAGGGGATACAGCAAACACAGCTCTCCTCAAAATGCTGTCAAATGTGTGAAGCAAGCAAGTTGGAAGAAATGAATAGAAGAAAAAGTACTTCATATGCATTTAGTTACCAGAACTGTGGCTTCCATTTTTATGAAGAATTGCTGTTTCTTTTTCTATCAAGTATGAATATTATCTCTACCTCCTCCATCTGGCAAAATTGCTGTGTATATCACAGCAATTAACTTTTCTTCCATGTCTTAGCCACTCTTCTTCAGATACCTGTTCCTCTTTACAGTCTGATAAAATCTATGCTAAAGCCACTGTCTCAGGAGAGTTACTCTGGATTTACACCACCGCAAGTGTTAACACAAGCTGACTCCTACAGGAACGGGAGAATATATCTATGACTCAAAATACCTACCCAACATCTTATTTAACAATTAACATTAATCTGCTACAAGTCCAACTCAGAAGCTGTCACTACATGCATGAACATATCCATGCGTGTGGACGCTCAGACTTCACCCTCTCTGCCAGGCTCCCATAGGGCTGCTGCTCCTGCCTGTCAGTAATCGCTAGGAGTCAGCCCTCTACCATGCTAAGTTTTGATGGCCCCTTCCAAAGGAATTTTAGTAAGAACTTCAGCCATTGTAATAGAGCAAAAACCACACTTCTTTTTTTTATAACTATTTAGGATCTCAAAAGGGCAAAAAAATGAGATTTGCTAGATGATCTATCTATTCTCCTATTAGTGGACATGTCCAAAACCATCTCTAAATAGCCACCTTCAGGTGAAGAAGTTTAAGATTTTAAAATCTGAGCCCATGTTCCAATATCACATCATTTCCATCCTTTTCTCAACATAGCATTTCAAATCCTGTTAAGCTATATGATTTAATACCAAAGAGCCATCCACCAAAGAGACCACTGAGAGCCCGCACAAGGCACCATCCTTTACTCAAGCAAACAAAAAATTCTAGGGTAGTTCTTCAGCCCCTGATTGTGGCAAGAGATGAGTTAAAGGCTGTTTTTGTTGCCAACGGGGAGAAATTGCATCAATCCCCCAGATTTAAAACCTCAGGGGCTTTCAGTAGTTTCTCTCTTAAGCATGAGGCAGCTGTGTCTCCTGGGAAGGTTTCTGGAAGACATCTGAGATGAATGCAGGAGGCTGGAATGTGGGATGGACGAAGGAACACCAGGACAAGACTTCCACTCTCAGGCAACACCCCCAGCTCTCCATTTAACAGCTTTCCCAGCCCTGCCAGCTGCTCAGCCTCAGCGCTCCTACACCCCCCCCACCACAGCAAACTGGGAATAACAGCTAATCCTCCTGTCAAGGGGCAGAGCTCTGCAGTGAACACCTTCCTCTGGAGGCCGATGGGCAAGCGCAGAGGGTGGAAGGAGGCCAGCCTTGGCAAGAGCCCTCGCTCTGACACATCCTCACATGGTCACCCACTGCAAAGCAACCACCCAAGGCCTCCCTTACAAAACATGGAGGGGATTTTTTTCAATGAACTCAAGCTGCCCAACCCAGAAGGTTCAGGCATACAGTTTATATGCCGGGACGTGTACCCCTGTGTGTACAAGAAACACGGCTACACTGATAAAAAGCCACAACACACATTCTCAGGTGCCTTCAGATTTGGGATTCTTTTAAAACACGCCTACGACGACTTAGGAGGATGAAAGACAGAACTAGTGAGCTGAGATTAAAATGGGGTGTTTTATTATAACAGTATGCCTCTCTCGGAGCAGATACGACTGGCAAAAGAGGGCTGTAAAAGGGAAGTATGTGCTTTGTAGCAGCGGTATGGAGCTGTAAGTCATTTAGTTTCTAGGGGAAAAAAAAAAGAAAACCTGCGAAAGGATATGACTACATGACTGGAAAATACAGTATTTAACACAGCAGGAACAACTGCTTATGAACTTGCATCCTAAAATGTGACTCGAACATTTGCTGCCCAGTCCCACAAGCAAGGAGCTGGCTGAGCTCTGCAGCAGCTCCTGCGGGGAGGCAGCAGATCCTCCTCTGATCCACCGCTAGAGGGGAACGGCACAAAGAGAGACGGATTGTTAAAACACATCATGCTGTGCCAAAGAATAAAAAGCCCTGAGCCAATTTTAGTTCCTCTTCTTTTTTTTTTTTTTTTCCCACTTTTATTTTATTTTATTTTTTTTTTTTTTACAGGTGGGAAATAAGGAATCTCTCCTACCTTTTTGTTTCTTTTTATGGTATTTTTTGTTTTGTTTTTAAGCATCATATGGTGATAATAATAGGGTTTTATTTATGCAGCACACTGAGTCTAGAGTGGTCCAAAGAAGAGGTCTCCTCCCTTATCCCCCCTTCCACACCAAGGAGAGAAAGCCTTTATCGGAGTAATCTGATGTCAACTGCTGCCAGACTCATATCCTAGAACTGAACGTGTAGGGCTGATCTGGGTTGATGAAACTCTGTAATTCACATTTCCCCCCCCCGCAAAGCCCTTTTCCACATCCCAACTGATGGATTGTCCTGGCAGAGGGAAAGGGGGAAGATCCAAAGAGCCCACTGGAGGAATGAAGGTGGGAATGTGTGTACAAAAATGACTTCATAAGAAATTGCCTCATTGTCTCATGTAACACATGTAAGAAATTCCTCCTGCAGCTTTAATGATGGAGTGGGAAGCTAAACCCCATAGGAGTTCCTCCCTCTATTTACCAGAAAGGCAAGATATGGGCTCCAGTGATGAAGTGTTCCATTAATATTAGTGCTAGAGGAAATAAAGTGACTTAATTGTAAACTAACGACCTCATCCTAATAACCAAATTCTAAACAGAAAAGGCAAGAAAAAACCCCTACTTTCAGCCATGCTGCCAACTCATAAATTAAGCAAATGACATTGGGATATAATTATACTAATTAGTACTGATGCCACGCAAAGACTATTTATGGATATGCATTCACCCCATTTCTAACCCTAGAGCCTAAATCTGAAATAGTAGCTCAATCAGAGCACACTTTTGAAATTCAGTGTTATTGTTTATGCCATTGTGAATCCAATTTAATCAATACCATATTCTCATTAAATGCAAGGTCTGTAAAAGATGTTCCTTTCACAGGCCCTACAAATGAACTCTATTGGATTCATCTCATTACATTATTGCTCTGGGCTTAACTATGCATCATTAACAGAAACAATATACAAGTTAAGTATGAGGCTCTATAGATCACCTTAAAACGATGAAGTCACACATGATTATGGCCATAAGTGATTGAACTGATAAAAGCTGGCATCTGCAGTGATTTTCAGATGATCATTGGTGGCTCCACATTGAAAAGGATATCTGAATTCCTGGTGACCTCTGTAGCACCAAAAGGGAAGATAATGGAGATGGGCTGCCTGTTTCCCAGATGCTATACTACATGGGTTGATTTTTTTTGCTTCCTGTTACCATAAGAGAACTCTGAGAATGTCATTTCTTACCCTGAACTTACCCTACAGCTTTTCATGTTCCAGTCACAAAGGAAGGACGCTTTGTAGCACTATGGTGCAGTGGGTTTTAAGTGGTCAACACAAGGTATCCTTATCACAATATTCTGAAGAGATCAACAAGCTCTAGATCTTGAACTCTAGAAGTAAAACTAGACTCATTTCTTCTCTTACTCCTTCCTAATTAATACCAAGATCTATACCATACACATGAGGAGTACTAGCATTATTTAGCTTTGTGGGCTACCTCCCTATTTTTTCTTGCTTTTAGATATGATCGTACATTTATATTCTCCATACCTGCTACTGCCCTCTGTTAGTCTGTGCTGTGCAATGACAGAGTAGAATATATGTGACACACACGGGCCTATCTGATTTATATTTGAAATAACCACATATGGAAGAGCTACCAGAAATTTTTTTCATTCATTTTGATATGGCATTAAGAGATATTATTAAAGCTTGCACTGCTTTGCCAGCATCCATTCACTTAAGTACACACTGAGTTGCAAACCTCTATCAACTTCACCATGACTTCACCATTGACCAAACTTTGTTTGGTTTTGGTTTGGTTTTTTTCCTCCTTTTTCTTTTCCTAGAACTGGCCAAAAAGGTCTATGACTGTCATTTAATTGTTTACTGGAAACATATGTATAAAGAGACCTAGCACAGAAAACAGCAGAAAATGCTTCCTGGTCAAAATTCTTTTCTTGATATTTCTGCCGACCATTTCCACGAAGAGTTCTTCACTGATTGTAATTGCTAGAAAATTGCATGTTTTCCCTTGTCCCTTCGGACAAATGGGCTGAAATTAGTGGTTGCACAGATCTGCAGCTGACTCATTACAACATAAAGCAGCCGACCACGGGGCTTGGGGGTTTTTTTTTGGATCTGTTATTTTAGGATGGAAATTGCTGAGTTGGCAGACAGTCTGACCATATAAATCAAACAGCAACTGCATACTTTTAAAATGACATGGTACATAATCAATTTAATATGTGATGTTTGAGGAAAAATAGCTTTATTGGGGAAGTACTGCTAATAAAAATTCAACCTATGATACCTCTTAGGTCACTAAGGGCAAAGCCATGGGCCAGTATTTATAACACCAGACAACTGTCTCTTTCTTAACCAGCCTGTCTGTCTTTGGACTGCTTCTGGATGAACAATAACACCTAATAGGATTGATATAAATAACAGAAAGAGACTATTTGTATCTAATGGAGCTCTTGCTTTCATCAGCACTTGAGAAGGAACATTAACATTACTAGAGTACAAAACCAGCACAGATAGGTCTGCTGTGACTCCTCCTTGAAGATGTTTACACCACTTTGCAACAAAGAGTCACAAACACCTCTACATCATCATGCCCCCAGACATCTGGTTCCAAAGCAGCTTTTTGATTAATGCCCTAAGGAAAAACAGAAAGCCTAGAGGGAATGTGCATTGTACCCTTCTCCCTGTGGTGAAGTGACATGAACTGCAACTTCTCTTTCTGGAGGCATCCCAAGGAGGACTTGAGGGGGACCCTGTTTATGGAGTCAAGGTGTCATAAGGAACAGCGATGGTCAATTCAAGTTTCCAACATGTTCACAACATTTTTTGTGTGGGGAAAAAGTTCAAGCATCATTTTCACACAAGATACCCTAGGGAAGAATTTACATATACTTCTTAAAAGTTCAAGCATTATTTTCACACAGGATACTCTAGAGAAAAAATCACATATATCTTCTTAGGGTGGTCCCTCCAGAAGGCTGGAGCTGAAGATGGTTGGAATAAATGCACTGCATGATAGTGCACAATTTTGTCAGTTATGGATGCTAAGACACTTTCTTGGGATAGAAATTTTCAGATGGAAAGGTATGAAGTTAAGGGGATCAGGCTGGGGGACTGCATAACAGGGCCGCCAGCTCTTTCATCACCATTACCTAGAATGGCTCACATCCAGTAGGGTTCATGGAGCTCCTGTTATGTCTCGCTATCTGGCACTGTATTCAAAAGCTGATTAATGGAATTGCTTATCCTCATGTTATAAATAGAAAAGCAAAAATCTGCTCATATATAAATGAGATACATGTTGTCTATTCAGTTATTTCACAGGTCTTGACAATACCTCCCTGGACATCTTTAGAAGACGTGTAAATGTGGTGCTTAGGAACATAGTTCAGTGGTGGAATTAGTAATATTAGGTTAAGAGCAGGACTCAATGACCTTAATTGTCTTTTCCAACCTAAATGATTCTGTGATTCTATAAATAGAAAAATATAACCAAAATACTATTTTTCAAGTATGACTGAAATTGGCAACATCATCTAATTTTTGCCAAAGATACAGAGCAGAGAGTTAACACATGGTAAAAGCTTTTGTTCAGCAAATGTTTTTCGAAAACAGAACTCATCAGTTTGAAATTACAGAGGACTAACCCTTTCGTTTTCTATTAATTGTGCGTTATGGAGAACATACGGACAGATATAAGACAACATAAAATCAGCTTCTCATGATGGAGAGACCAAAAACCTGCAGTCATCAATGCATTTGACTAAAATGCTGCAAAGGTTTAGGGGAGGCAGAGAAAGAAAAAAAATAGAAGGGGCCCAGATTCCTGATAGGAACAGGGTAAACATGCTCAAATTAAGAGAGACAAAAATAAATGGATAGATTTTGAATTTAAAAACATCTTTTGGAGTTGTCTATTTATTTCTAACACTGTTTTAACAGTAGCAGAAAAACATTCAAATATACGGAAGTGGTTACTGAGAATCTTCTGGAAAAGCAAAAGATATTGAGAAAACCAATGAAACAGGAAGCCAATAACCTATTTAGCTTGAATAACTTCTTTTAAACTAACATCTGCTGTAAAAAAAATAAAAATGAAAAATCCTCACTTCTAAGCAAATTAAAGTGCTCTTGAGAATCAACTATTTGCTTTCATTCCCCGGAGAGCCTCATAAAAAGGCACAAAATATGTTTTAAAGAGGAAAAAAAGGTTTCTTTCCAAAATATATTTCCCACTTTGGCATTCATTTTTAGTGCAGGTAATGGACATAAAACAAATTAAATGTTTAGAAAATCACTTCTAAAAATAAAATGCTTGTGCACCACTTTCTACTTTTTTTTTTTTTTTTTTTTTTAACAAGAAAAAATTGTAGAAGCTTTCTGGAAGACCAGAAAATAGAATCTTTGTGAGTCTTGCAGCACGTTTCACATCTAGCAGCAGGAGAAAAAAGTATTTTAGGACTTACAGATTGTTGATAAACCCAGGTGGCTATTCCTCAGTGAGTTTCTTAACTTTAACTTATTTAATCATTTTTGTCCCCCTTTTTTTTTTTTTTTTTTTTTTTTTTTTTATTAACAACACTATTCTCTGTTAACCAGAGGCAAAATAATTTTAATATGAGGGGCTTCATTCATACTTTTAAACTAAAAGCAATATTCAAGGAAAGATTTTCAGAATGCTGTGGGAATGCATCTCTGACTGAAAAATGTATGGTTAGTAGCCTTTAGAATGGTTCGATGACATATCCCCCGAATAGGATGTGATTACTGATATACCACTGATATCCAGGAAATCAACTGTCACCGCACACAAATTCTAAGACTGTAGCTACTCATTTCTCTAATTCTTCTTCCTCCACTCAACAGGATTGGCTTTTAAAACCATATTATCTTGTCATAGCAGTTGTTTTGCAATGTCTATTACTACTGACAATATGTACCATGAAAAAAATGGAAATGGTAAAATGAGTAAGATTTAAGAATCCAATGCATGCATATCTTGTTCTCAGAACTGGTTTGATCTCGGTTATTTTAAATCAAAACTTCAGAAAGACAGAATAAGCAGTACCTGTTGATCAACATTTGCTGACTCCATGAAGTGCAGTGGAAATTACTACACGTTTGTCACAAACTTGACAGTCCAGTTCTAGGACTGTAATTAAACCTGTTATTTAAATTACACTTGCTTAGTGCATCAGCTCAGTTTCTGCCCACTCTACAGGACCAGACATGTACAGGTGTATGCAAGGAAGCAGCTGGCTCTTGCTCACCTAGGTGGAGAACATTTTTCTCTGAGTTCAAAGGAGAAACTCAGACAAATCATACTCGTTGTACCTGCTTTTAGATGAGATTTCCCCTCCCCGCCAAACTATTGCACTGATGATAGATGCAGAATTCTTATTTGCTGCAGCTGTAACTCAACATTCACGGATTTTTTCAAAACCTCTCAACTGCGTTCCTGGGATTTCTGTATTCAGTAGGACCAGTTTTATGGTAACTGAATGTATATATATGTGAATCTATGTATTAAGGCATCTATTACAGAGAGAAGAACAGCAACTGTCATGTTGCATGAATACCCCTAGTGGATCCTCTTGATTTTCATATGATTACAGCTACAATTGTTAATACTTTCTAGGCTCGCATCATCTGCATTTCTTGTTCTTGGAGGATGAATTTTCCAAAGCTCATTTTGAGAACTGTGAAAACCTAAATGATATTTTCATAATTTCTACCATTTCTTAAAAAAGGGTTTTTATCCCCAAATACCTAGCAAGAGAAGAAAAATATCTGGTACCAAATATTATTCAAGGAGCAATAAGATACAACTTTCAGTTTCCTGGTGAAAAACAAGATTTTGTCCTGTCTTAGTCTCAGATTTCAGACACAGATAGTGGTGCGAACGTGCAGGCCAACAACACAGCAAAACGTTTAGCAAAGCTGCTCTGGTCAAAATACGCAATGTGATGTTTTCTCATTGAGCAGACTCAAGTAACACAGATCAGAAGGTGCTGAGGGGAAGGAGCCTCTGTCATAAGCTCAGCATGGTAGGTTTGGATATGCCTTTCTCAAGGCTTTTCCCACACACACTAAGGACTGTGAATTTTCCACTCCTTTTCCTTGAAAAAATGCGTTTTAAAAGATTTGAAAGGAATGTATCCATGCAGTTTAAAAGATGTGTTTGGCTGAGATGAGACTGTCCGGACCAGTGATTTCAAGGGGGAAGAGGTAGGTGGAGAGGGAAAGGAAAAGTTCTCAGGGTCCCTCCTCTTTCTTCTCTAAGAGTCTCAGATTGTGGCTGGCTGTACAAGGAAGGCATTTCCTGATTTCAGTCTATAAATTGAAAGAATAAAAAAATCCACATAAACTGAAAAGTGCAACCCAGCTGGATACGTACCCCAATTTCTTAGGCCCTGAAGGAAATGCTGGAAGATAGCTCTCCCTCCTTTTTTTTCATTACTATTGGTATAAATATGGATGAGTGAAAAAGCAGGGGGTATGGGGGGAGAGGGGAGTAAGGGGTGGGAAAGGAAAACTGAAGTTATTCTTGCACGCACCAAGGAGCACATCCAATCTCTGTAAGTCAGGAATTATATTGTTATGGCAAGCATCCCAGCATCAGACAGGGGACTTACAGTATTAGGGGAAAAACCATAAAACTTGACCAAAACTGATGTGTGAAAATCCACCAAGGTTGACTATTTCATCTTTTCCAGTCAAAGAGCTGATTTTTCCCTTTTGCCTTTTTGTTTCGTGAAACAAAACAGATCCAAATCATTCCCCTGATTTAAACAGAATGAGGATGTTGTAGCTTACTGGTTTTTTAAACTATTATTAACTAATGAATTTCTGATATATGTTGTGATACAGCAATATTTTTGCTCTCCAAAAACCCCCAACAGGCCACATCTAAAAATTTACAAATTAAACAACAACAACAAAGTTATTTAGAAATTTAAAAGCACTAGCAATAGGGAAACATTAAAAAACACGACAAACCAAACATATTTTCAGCTATGCTTTGAAATTAGATGGTGAACAGATGCTTCAGAAAGATAAAGGAAGGCTCCTTTCAGGCAGCACAAGTTTTAGGCAGCCTTTGGTAGGACCAAAAGGCCTCTGATGCGAGATGAGAGAGGTGAGATCAGACAAAAGCTGTGCGAAAGCAAGGCGACTTTGAAAATGAGGCCTTGCAGGAGAAAGAGAAATCTTTTAAGAGAGTTGCCACACATCTGTCCTGTTCGTGTAGAACCACCTGCTTCCTACCACCACCTCCTACAACTGCTAGCAAAGGAGTAGATGTCTTTGTCTTCCTCTGGGAGAGAGCTTAACTGTCCTGTGTTTCCATCTTTCCCTGAAAGCTTTCTGTGAAGCTGTGGAGCACAGACATCGTATCAGAAAAGCCCTTTTTCTGTCAGTCATGTGTGACAAAACCTTTCCAATAAGCCAAAGCCATGTGACATTCATCTCGCTGGAGCACAGGCAGGGAACACCACACGTCACCTTCCAGAGCATATGTGCAGGGCTCCACTCTGCTTCACCAGTGCTCAGGCTATAAACATCTGCTTGAAATCTTTGCATGCTGCACCCAAAGTCTAAAATTTAAATACAGCTTGAAAGCTAAAGTGCCAGAAAGCCTGTAAAGATGGAAAAAAACCCATATCCTCTTGAACTGATGACAATTCCCTCCCTTACTTTTCATTCTACCATTACACTGCAAATAATGAACTTTATCACTAAATGATAATCGACAGCAAACAAATGCTAGGACGAAGCAACTCGAGCCTAATCCAGCTGTTTGCAGGAGGTGGATTTTGTAATGATTTCAGAGCAACAAAAGTCCCCTTCATTAGCATATTAATCTTGTTGAACAGTATTCATCTTTTTCAGATCATTTTATAGTGTGCTATTCCTTTATCAATCATTCAATTATAACACAGTGAGATTATTGGATTTTAATCTAGACACTTAAGACAAAGTTCCTTTCCTATTCCTTTCCCTTCTGACAGGGAATTTAGAAGACTTTGGGCCACACGCTATATAAATCAATGCAATAGCTCAACCCAGATTATACTGTAGTCTAGTCAGTGGAACAGTTTTTCACCTTGTGCCCTGAGCCTATGGGACTCGCACTCCTTAACCACAGTCCAGGGAAAAGGACAAGTAAGGGGAATTTTATCTGCATTTTGAATGGATTTGAAGGGACAACTTTTAAGAGTAGAATCAAGTCAACTGCAAATTTTTTCAATAAACATCCTATCTTTATAAAAGTTTTCAGTTTGCTAACAACAAAACTGATTGCAAAAGTTTGCATTTTCTGTGGCAGTATTTTTTGTTGTTGTTTTGAAGGATTAGCAAGTTTAGATCAAAAAGCTGTCAAAACAGGGTTCAAAATGGGAGGGAAAAGGACAGAAAACAAAAAGAGATGTTAATATTCTTTTTAAAATTATTTTTAATTTGTGAATTTATAATACTTCCCAGGATTTCGGCTTTCCATCCTACTATAAAAATGAAAAATGTGTTGAAATCCTATAAATTCTCACTGCATTAAAGGATTACTTCTCTACCATGACCAGTCAGAAAAAAGCCCTTTCTAAGTTCAGAAAGCTCTAAGGGTTTGCCTGTGTTGCAGCAAGCCATTAATGCAAACCTTCTCTTATTTTGGGGTACGGGTAAGAGGATCAGCCCTTCTTTGGATTCCCCCTCTTTACTGAGTGCTTCACTCCCAGTGATTTTTGGAAGGACCCCTCGGGGACCACCCTGCCAGCTTCTCTTTCCATTTCCCAAGGGAACCCTAAGCCTTAGCTTTGCTCCGGTCCTTCCATTTGGCAAACATTTTAGGTAAGTGTGCCATCACATCTTTTGAATAAAGATGCCAACCACGCCTAAGGGTGGCCAGATGTGACATGTTAAATGCAGCTGAGGAGTTTACAGGGCTGGGAAAAATTTAATACAAGCTGTGACTTCACTCATTAAGCTGACAGCAAGAAACTACCAGTATGTGTGGTGACAGAGCAGTTCTGTCACCCTTGGCTTCAACTTTAACAGAACAATTTGGAGAGAAAAACTAAATGAAGTCCAAAGGCAGGGTATGTCGAAGAGGCAGAGATTCTATTTTGGTTTACAGACAAGAAGGACAGCATGACATCTTGTTCTCTGCTTGAGTTTCAAATGCAACACATCACTGTAGGGGGATGGGTGCTTAGATGAAGTTTCACCTCTGCATCTCTGAAAATAATACAAATAGACCTGGAAATTGAGAAGACGGCAATTCTTTCTTTTATGCTTTGGGTAACAAATAACAGGTCTTGCAGAGCTCCCAATGAGGTAAAAATTTACCTGAGGGATGGGGTACCTTCACTGAATTCAGCACAGAAATTCAGCATCTGTGTGGGATCAGAGCTCTGCTTTCTACAGGGATTGCTGTTAAACAGTTAAAAAAAGACACTGCAAATGTCTGCTGCAGCTAGAAGAAATTAACTGACTTATCCCAGCACTTTCTTGCATGTCAATGTCTAACTTTTTAATCACAACCACCCTGCATAATATGGAAATTAAGAAAGCATCATTTTCCAGTAATTACCAGAAACATACACATTTTCCAACAGGGTGACATTATGTCATGAATTCCCTTGTCAAGAGGAAAAGAAGACAAAACATATCATACTTGTTTGAGAAGGCAAAGTGATAGATTTGTCATGAGGGTAATCATCTATAAAAAAAAAAATCCACTATTATCAACTTCCTGAATTTCTGAAAAGGGATTCATTTTCTGCCTGAGCTAATAATGAACATTTTTCTTCTATTCATCATCTTCAGTTATTTTCTCTCTTGAGATTCATTTATCACTAACTACTGAACCCAAGAAATAAAAAATAGGCAACATCCCCTTTTGAAGTAATGGCCTAGAAGAGTATTAAATCAAGAGGCAAAAGATGGATTTCAAAGATGTACATTAGAAATTCCTGTAACAGCTGCAGGTTTTTCACAGGGGATCTGCACCACCGGTTTAGTAAAGGTATTGGGGAAAGTAAGTTCATCCTGTGACAGCAGAAAGTTCATCCTGTGACAGCTATGAAAGCAGAAACCAAATTGTTCTGTTTTTTTTCTTTTGGTCCCCTCCCCCCCCGATAAAACCCACAATAAAAGGTATGAAATTGAAGAAATAGTGAGATCAACGGCACTATAAAGTGCAATTCATGTTGGAGGAATTAGTCTAAGATGATAGTCCAAGCACATTTTAAATCTAAAATAGCCCACATTAAAGCATACCATGCAGATGCTTGAAACCTTGCGAACCCTTCTGCCCGTGCCCAGCTCCCAACCTGCCAGAGCCTTGCTTGGGGCACTGATGGGCTGTTTTGCGCTCTCAAGATATGGAGTGACAGCCACAGTGGGGAGAACGGCCCCAAATGCTTTTCCTATGGTACAGTGGGGCCTGAGGCTCCCCTGAGGCTCCCAAAGACCCAGTGTTGCTGAGCCTACCCTGCTGCTGGCATCCTTGCTCTTTGGCAAGGTTGGGGCATTTCTGGAGGGGAAAGAAAGAAGACGTGGGATTTGCACTTTAATTCTTCTCTTGTAAGATTCTGCTTTTGCATTGTCCTGTTATCCCTACCTTGTATTTTCCAACAAAATGAGTCCTCATATCATCAGACCATGGAAACATGGGAAAGAAGATTCCATGAAGACAGGAGATGGAGGAACAGGACTTTCTTCTTCCCTTTTGAGTAGGATGGAGACCTCCCCAAATTCCCTCTTACTTCATCTCTTGCTCAACCTTTTCTGGCACACCAGGTAAAAAACAGACGAACAATCACTGTTGGAGGCACTTGCCTGATTCTAAAGGACGCACTTTCGCAAGGTTATTGTGTAAGTGCTTTCAGATCACTCACTTGGGTCCTGGCAAAGGTCTCTGTGCAAATCATCGAGTCTAACTTCCAGGAGAAGACTTCTGAGAGATTGTGCTTCAGCAACTCCAGGACACTAGGATTCACATCAAGGTACAGGTTTCTGTCATTAATTGGTTCCATACTTTCCATGCTGTCTCACTGGGATGCTGTCCAAAGGCAGCTTCTTGCTCAAACTTGCTATGCTAAAGCAAGTGTATGGGATTTGAGACATTACTCTCTCAGATTCTAGCTTGTTGGTCTGAAGCCAAAATGCAGACACCACCTATGAAGTCCCAAAGCTAAGCAATTTTTACTATGCAAGACTACCTCTGTGGAGGAAAGGCTCAATTTTACCAAGTTTGCAAAGCTGATAGCAAAGCACAGACCCTCTGCGAACTTATTTCTGCAGTGTTTCCAGAGCCATGAGGCAGCAGGAAGGGATGGGTGTAAATTCAGTCTCTGCATTTGGAGAGTGTGACAATAGGGATGCTTTTTGTTTTTGCGAAGTCAGCACTCCATATGGATGTTCCCTTAGTCAAGCCAATACAACTGCTTTCCTCTACAGACGAAGCTCATGGATTCCCTGATCAGGAAAGAGAGACAACTTTCACTAGCAAACTCTCATCTCAGTGTTGTATGAACTAAGAGCAGGACTGCAGGAGGAGCAGAGGCTTCAACATCTGGTATTAATGGCATCAAATCATGTCACAGGTCAGCAAAACAATTTTATTCACTAGGTGATTTCTTGACACTGATTGCTCTAAAGCAGAGTTGCCAACAAGCCCCACTATCCCTAGGCAGCACCCTAGAAGTAAATAATCACAGCTGTTTCCAGAATTTTGCATAGTGGGTATTGAAATGGATTCTCTGCTTAACATAGCAGACAGCTAGCAAGAACAAAGCATGAAATCAAATTCCATCAATCCCTTAAAATTTGTTTATGCAACCCATTGTTACTGCTCACAGAACAGCTTTGGCAGCCAAAGGCCATGACAAAACGTAGCCTTAGTTTATACAGAGCAATTTTTCCCATCTGCCATTTTTGTTGTCAGTTGTTTCGTATTGATTTCTCTCCATGCAGTTCCAAGTTTAACCCGGGCACAGCTGCATTGATCCCAGAAAGCTGAGGTAATTTGTCTCCTCTAGTGAAGCAGAAATGGGGCAGGAGACGGTACCTATCACCATTTTTCTGGCAGGAATATATTAGAATCTCTTTCCCGTAGCACTGATGTAGATTAAGCCTGCACTTATGGCTTTTCATACAAATATTTCTGGTAATTCCATTTTATCTCTGGCAGGCGAGATGAAATTCACACCGAGGAGCATGTTCTCAAGTAACTCCTTCCTTCACATGGGAATGAGCTGACTCAGCACATGAATTATGGAATCACAACTATGTGGTGCCATATCACTGCCCTTAGATTTATAAAGGAGATTTTTCATTAACTATAAGCAGCATTGCTAGGGCTCTACAATAAAGGGATTTGACCTGCATCTACCTGGAGCCCCTCTTTATTTATTCATGGAACTGGCCCACAGGACCTGCCCTATGGGTAATTCTCAGTGGTCATAAGTGCCTATTCAATTCTGTGGGGTCCCTTCTTCAAAACCCTTCTGGTCACTGCACAGTCACGAAAGAGGAATTGTAAGCAGCCAGCGTAATCGTGGCAAAAGAGCATCTATCGTATGTGATGAGAGGAGCAGAGGCTGTTGACCTCAGTAAAGCGGAGCCAGAGATGGAGATCTGCTCACACCAAGCAGAGGGGAAAAAGCGATTTGAGTTAAAAACATCTCTCTGTAAGACGACCGCAAAGGCATCCAAATTAAAGGGTTGTTGAAGCCCTGAGGTTCGGGGCTGCCAGCCTAACTACCAGCAAGGCTCAGAGGGTTCCTCTCAGTCCTTCCATTTCTATGGTAGCTGTAAGCCCTGACATGAAAAATTCCCAGTGGCACAGGACTACTACAGATCCATTAAAAAAAAAAATATATATATGTAAATGATAGAAATCATTATACGTTCTCAATGAATTAATCGATCTTAATTTTAAGGGTTTTCAATGAGAAGGCTCTCCAGTAAATGCTGTTAGAAAGTGCGATCGCTTCTATTCATAGCCACCTTTCAATGCTCTGAAGCCGGATGAAATCCAGTGGGTTTTACCTGCCAGCAAAGCTTCATGGCAGATAAAACGTCAACTGCAAGAAACCTGCAATTCTTTTTTTGCTAACGGGCATTGTTAGATTATGGTGTGACAGGAAGACTATGCCTGGGAAATAACCCCCTGAACATTTCATCCTTCCCAGAATATGCTTTTGCGAGATAAGTCATAATAAATATAATATGCCAATTGCCTAACCTATTGGGAAAGAGCAGGTACACAGACAACTGTGTGCAAATATGAGAGAACCTGCTGACAGGCACAGACATGGTTTAAATGCCATCTCCAATCAGAGCACTATAGGTAAAGGCCAGGCATGTAGCCCAATCATAGAATATCTGGAAATTGTCCTCCTACTGTTGACAGGAATGACTGACAATGGTAAGTCACCCGTTACAATACCTGATACAAAAAATCAGGAATTACCAAAATGGCCAGCAGAAAACGGCAGGGAAAAAAAAAAAAGAAAGAGGCTCAAAAAGGTAACGGATAGGAGCCAAAGAAAGTAACTGATACAAGCTGCAAAATGTATCTTTGTAATATGGAATTCCAAACTTTAAGCATGGCATCAACAAAGGGCATGAAGTGACCCACATTTTAGGGGTTTAAAGACTACCTGGTTTGTTCTTCAAACTAGAAACTTCTAATTTATTAAGAGAAGTAAACTGATTATTTTTTTTAAAATGGGTTAAGAGCATGATTCACATTTTCATTTTGCTGAGCACCCAACCCGAACATCCTTCCCTTCTTGCATTTGGAACACCCTCATTGGACATGGCTTCTCTACCTGCTCCCAAACTCCCAAACCAAGCTGTCAAAACTTTCCCTACTAGCTAAGCATATAAGAAAAAGGCTCCGACAGTTTCCAAGAAGAGAATGAGGATGGTGAGTGGTAAATGAGAATATTTGGAACACATCTGTGGACATATACTTTGTCATTCACTACTCAGCGCATCTCCAGCTCAGAGGAATGGATTCTCTTACGCAGCAGCAGCAGCTGTTATTGTTTGGATTGTAAATAGTCATGAGCCATATGGTGTGGCAGAAGAAAAAAAACTTCACACTTTCTCACATGGACAAATATTATTATTGCAAAGCATAAACACATCAATATATGTGTCTTTTCTCTGGGGCAGTGTATAGCCTTCAACCTGATTCTAAAAAAATTATCGGCTTCCAGATGAGCAGATTACCTGTAAATATTAGGTTTGGACTTTTAGAATTTGGATGACTTGGCAGAAAACAAATGCAGGTGTGCAGCAGCTACAGTGTTTTCAGTTCCATAGACGGGATGAAAAAGAAACACTAAGTATAAATTGAGGTAGTAAAATGGAAGTGAAAATTAGGAGGAAGGGAGAAAAAAAAAGACATTCTATGCGCAACTACTACAGAAAAGTATGTTTCAGTGTCTTTTGTTACTCAGTACCTAACTACATAAAGAGCAGTGGGACTGTGGCATATCGTGCAGAAGAATAAGCAGTTTCTTCACACGTGCATTTAAAATTTCCACCTGGTCAGGGGTGTGTAAAACGTCTCAGAGGCTGGTGGATTGTATGAAGACAAGAGCAGGCCTCTCAAAAATGGTGGGACCTCTGCTTGGCAAAGGAAGCTGGCTATAATGGGCTATAATTTCCAGAACTTGAACAATGAGAAGATGCAGCCCACTGCCTTGCTGGCACGAGCTTACAAACCAGACATTCCCCTCTCTACACCTGTGACTGCAGAAAACCTGTGGAGTTCAGAAGGGGGGCTGCTTTCTTTTTAAACCATGATTTCTTCAGTGTTCATGTTTAAAACCTACTAGTGCTTTAATTTATGTTATTGCTAAAGCAGTTTTTAGCTTATCTTTTTACTTAAGCACTTTAATTCACTCTTTCCATTGTATGGTGGAGCTGCCAACACATACAGGTAACTTAGGGTTTTGCAGAGCCAAGTTTCTGAACTACATCTCAAAAATCTTAGCAGAGTGACTCTGCACTTGCCAATAGCAAACACTGGCACATCCTAATCCTGTGGTTCAACAGACCCCATGAACCTGTGACTTGATAATTAACAGTTCTTCTGTTATACTTTTCTTCTCAGCCCGTTTCAAACACTGCACACCACAGCAGTTCTGAGTTTGTAGAAGAAAAACCTTTCACTAAGAGACCTTGTTGGCAACTAGCTGTACCCCAAATGAAATGGTCCAGCAGATGATAAGAATAGCAGGGCACTCCTGAGCCCACAAGTGATGCCTCAGCTCAGGATGCTGGCAGCCACTAAGAGAAGTCAAGAGATCTTCCACTGTCATAAGCCCTTGTTGAGGGTCACAGCTCAAACCTGACCCAAGATACAAAAAGAGGCAGCAAATCAGCATCTAACAGGAACTGAGGAAAAACCCCCCAATCTTTCCACAGGATTTGGTTGTCCTGCATCAAACAGCCATTTTGCTCTCATGACCTCCCTCCCATGCCTCAGTTTTCACTGTAAGAAGACTTTAGGATGAAACACTTTCTAACACTGTTACACTTTCTGTCGCGACATCATTAGCCACATCCTGGTTATCATATATTTCTTTACCAAAACTCAAAACTGGAACCAAAGTAGGCAAATGCCTGTGATAGAAGAACGGGTCCACGACTGTCTTTGGAGCTTTTGCATGCCTCAAAGTGTTTCTTCTTATCTTTGGCAGGAGACATTGCTCAGTCCAATGATTCAATAGGGACAAGCTATCGTGACTCACTTGTCAAGCTGGCTAGATAACCCCATTGTCAAGACACATGAGGAACCAGCTCGCCAGCTTCCAGTGCTGAGATACCCACAGAGCAACTTGAGAACCCCCTCCAGATCTCAGCTCAGCAAAGCCGTGTTACTGCAAACCACGCAAACAATGCAGACATCGGCATATCTTCTCTGTGACAACAAGGTGGCTTCTTCCACAGGAATGCAATGCATTTGCTGTTCTATTTCGAGATTATAACCAATATTTCCAGGCACTCTTCTTTTAAAATACTTCTTGAAAAGTACAGTGTTTGCTCAACTGCAGCCCCATTTTTCAAAAATAATTTTTGCTCCTTTGGACATCTTAAATTATTAAACTGTGTTCAACTGCAAAAAAAAAAAAAAGAGGAAGTCTACACTGTCCTACAAGCAATGCTCTGTGACAGGAAAACGTTAGGACACATGGATGCTTATTTGAAAATTTGATTTCAAGAGGTGGGAAAGCCCATAGACTGAAGTTTACGTTGCATCTTCTTCACAAAGTATTTATAAAGCTCAGCTCTGAGGCCAGGGCTCTGCTCTTGACAGATAGCTCACTCAAGAGAAGAATGCAATCAGGTGAAGATGGAAGTGCTACTATTCTGGGAGAAAGGCATTTAAAAAAAGCCCAGTCACTACAAAAAAAGACAAAAAACCACAAAAACACAAACAAACAAACAAAAAACCAAAACTAAGCTGCTCTCAGTTTTAATTTTAGGAAATAATTAAACCACTTAGCAAATCATGAAGGAGAAACATTCCCATAGCCATCACTGGACACAAGCTCACCTGAAATAACTAAATTGTGAAAGTTATTCCCCGCATGGGAACACACTCCATATATACGTTCAGACAACCACAGAGCTTGTCTTTACCCACAACGCTCTTGGATTACAACCAGATTGCAGGATCACGGCCTAAAGGTTCAACGGAACAAACATTTCCACATGCAAACCTGCTGTCACAAGCTAATGACATTTGTACAAACCATACATACAAGAGAGCAAAACCAAGGACTTCATAGCTTGCAAACTTGAACTAAATTATGTGGAAAAAGATTAGCGTAACTCCTACATGTCTAAAATGCAGGTTGTTTATGTATTCCAGTGCTTTCAGCAGTTGGATGGTTACTTTGGTTGCCTTTTTTTAAAAAAACAAAAGGAAATACAAATAAGTCCTTGCAAATTTGAACACCTTTTGTATTAATTACTCTCTCCCAACTGCAGTGCTGCCTATGGAGGAAAGACCTAGAGATCGCTGAAACAGTGTCAAAGACTAAACTTAGCCACAAAGTAAGAATTACAGCAGCCCTGTGAAGGAGACAAAAATTACTGATATTTTAAATATACGGAAACCAAAAGATTTGCATGTGTGTGTCTACCTCACTACATGAATAAAGTACAATTCACTTTTTAAACAAGCGTAGGAAAATTGGCTGTACGGTGGCCTCCTCAAACTCATCTAAGGTTGCCCGTGGCAGTGCCTGAGATGATAAACCAGACACAGTGATTATACGCTTTACCAGCTGGATCACGCTGCCTCTCTCCTTCAGACAAAAAAAAAAGAGTGTTCCCTAAGTTACTTTAGAAAACCTCCAGTTGATTTTTCCTTTTCATCAGGCTAATCTGAATGTCCTGATTATCATCAGCAACAAGGGAAGGCACAATAAAGTTTACTTGTTCTAACCTGCAGCTATGCATATGGTTACCTCCCTATACTTATGCAGCATTATTTTGTCTGGCCTTTTCACTCTTATGGGCAAAACTTGGACTTAAAAAACCCACCCTCTCTTTTTGGATAAAACTGATAGTTCGATGACTGAAGTATTATTTGTATTGTAATGGAAAAAAAAAAAAAGAGGAAAAAAAGAAACAAAAGAAAATGGCTACTTACAGAACATGCAGAATACAGTTAATAGAATGCAGTTTCCAGAAAGAGAACAATGATAATTAGTCATTTAAAGAGTTTTTACCCATCTGAAATAAAATTAAGTTTTGATTTTATTTTTCCTTTGTTTTAAAGTTAAAAAAGAAATAATCTCTTTAACTATCTAGATAGCAATACCACAAATGATTTTGAAAATCTAGGTTACTATTATGTTAAAAGCAGCTGCTTAGACAAAATGCACCTATTTAATGAGCTGACATGTTTCCTTTTCAGAAGAAGTCAGATGAACTAACTGTGAATCAGATTTCTATCTCGATATTAAAAGAGAATTCACATTCCACTTTCCCATGGAACACGACAGCAAGCGTGCCTGTTACTGTCTCACCCCTTCTTTAATTGATATGTTATGTTTTCCACTTAATAAAAACCATATAGCCCTGCAGTCAGAATACCAAAATCACTTCCATCTTAGTTTGCAGAAACTGCTGAATAAAACTCGGAACAAAAATAAACCCTCCTTCCCCGCTCACAGGGTTTACTCACCATCACTTTATTCCAAAACTCAGCTTCACTTGAAAAGTGATCCATAGCAATGAAATGATTTCTTCCTTGTCAAAAGTATCGCTCCAATCATTTAAATTACTGAACAAAGAAAAGGAAACATTGTGCTCCACAGAGCACTCTCAACGCACTGTTGTTTTCGCTGATGCAATGAGGCTTCTAAGCAAACGAGTTTGCAAGCAAGCTGGGTAGTGGCATTTTCCTTATGATTCAAAAGCAGAGTATGCCTCAGCTAACTGAACGCTTGCACAACGTATAATAAAGGAACTCAAGGATTCATACAAGTCTCCAGCACAATCGTTTGTAAAACTTCAACTCCTATTACCATCTGTAACTCTGCCGGAAAAAAAAAAAAGAAAGAGGCTCAAAAAGATAACGGATAGGAGCCAAAGAAAGTAACTGATACAAGCTGCAAAATGTATCTTTGTAATATGGAATTCCAAACTTTAAGCATGGCATCAACAAAGGGCATGAAGTGACCCACATTTTAGGGGTTTAAAGACTACCTGGTTTGTTCTTCAAACTAGAAACTTCTAATTTATTAAGAGAAGTAAACTGATTATTTTTTTTAAAATGGGTTAAGAGCATGATTCACATTTTCATTTTGCTGAGCACCCAACCCGAACATCCTTCCCTTCTTGCATTTGGAACACCCTCATTGGACATGGCTTCTCTACCTGCTCCCAAACTCCCAAACCAAGCTGTCAAAACTTTCCCTACTAGCTAAGCATATAAGAAAAAGGCTCCGACAGTTTCCAAGAAGAGAATGAGGATGGTGAGTGGTAAATGAGAATATTTGGAACACATCTGTGGACATATACTTTGTCATTCACTACTCAGCGCATCTCCAGCTCAGAGGAATGGATTCTCTTACGCAGCAGCAGCAGCTGTTATTGTTTGGATTGTAAATAGTCATGAGCCATATGGTGTGGCAGAAGAAAAAAAACTTCACACTTTCTCACATGGACAAATATTATTATTGCAAAGCATAAACACATCAATATATGTGTCTTTTCTCTGGGGCAGTGTATAGCCTTCAACCTGATTCTAAAAAAATTATCGGCTTCCAGATGAGCAGATTACCTGTAAATATTAGGTTTGGACTTTTAGAATTTGGATGACTTGGCAGAAAACAAATGCAGGTGTGCAGCAGCTACAGTGTTTTCAGTTCCATAGACGGGATGAAAAAGAAACACTAAGTATAAATTGAGGTAGTAAAATGGAAGTGAAAATTAGGAGGAAGGGAGAAAAAAAAAGACATTCTATGCGCAACTACTACAGAAAAGTATGTTTCAGTGTCTTTTGTTACTCAGTACCTAACTACACAAAGAGCAGTGGGACTGTGGCATATCGTGCAGAAGAATAAGCAGTTTCGTCACACGTGCATTTAAAATTTCCACCTGGTCAGGGGTGTGTAAAACGTCTCAGAGGCTGGTGGATTGTATGAAGACAAGAGCAGGCCTCTCAAAAATGGTGGGACCTCTGCTTGGCAAAGGAAGCTGGCTATAATGGGCTATAATTTCCAGAACTTGAACAATGAGAAGATGCAGCCCACTGCCTTGCTGGCACGAGCTTACAAACCAGACATTCCCCTCTCTACACCTGTGACTGCAGAAAACCTGTGGAGTTCAGAAGGGGGGCTGCTTTCTTTTTAAACCATGATTTCTTCAGTGTTCATGTTTAAAACCTACTAGTGCTTTAATTTATGTTATTGCTAAAGCAGTTTTTAGCTTATCTTTTTACTTAAGCACTTTAATTCACTCTTTCCATTGTATGGTGGAGCTGCCAACACATACAGGTAACTTAGGGTTTTGCAGAGCCAAGTTTCTGAACTACATCTCAAAAATCTTAGCAGAGTGACTCTGCACTTGCCAATAGCAAACACTGGCACATCCTAATCCTGTGGTTCAACAGACCCCATGAACCTGTGACTTGATAATTAACAGTTCTTCTGTTATACTTTTCTTCTCAGCCCGTTTCAAACACTGCACACCACAGCAGTTCTGAGTTTGTAGAAGAAAAACCTTTCACTAAGAGACCTTGTTGGCAACTAGCTGTACCCCAAATGAAATGGTCCAGCAGATGATAAGAATAGCAGGGCACTCCTGAGCCCACAAGTGATGCCTCAGCTCAGGATGCTGGCAGCCACTAAGAGAAGTCAAGAGATCTTCCACTGTCATAAGCCCTTGTTGAGGGTCACAGCTCAAACCTGACCCAAGATACAAAAAGAGGCAGCAAATCAGCATCTAACAGGAACTGAGGAAAAACCCCCCAATCTTTCCACAGGATTTGGTTGTCCTGCATCAAACAGCCATTTTGCTCTCATGACCTCCCTCCCATGCCTCAGTTTTCACTGTAAGAAGACTTTAGGATGAAACACTTTCTAACACTGTTACACTTTCTGTCGCGACATCATTAGCCACATCCTGGTTATCATATATTTCTTTACCAAAACTCAAAACTGGAACCAAAGTAGGCAAATGCCTGTGATAGAAGAACGGGTCCACGACTGTCTTTGGAGCTTTTGCATGCCTCAAAGTGTTTCTTCTTATCTTTGGCAGGAGACATTGCTCAGTCCAATGATTCAATAGGGACAAGCTATCGTGACTCACTCGCCAAGCTGGCTAGATAACCCCATTGTCAAGACACATGAGGAACCAGCTCGCCAGCTTCCAGTGCTGAGATACCCACAGAGCAACTTGAGAACCCCCTCCAGATCTCAGCTCAGCAAAGCCGTGTTACTGCAAACCACGCAAACAATGCAGACATCGGCATATCTTCTCTGTGACAACAAGGTGGCTTCTTCCACAGGAATGCAATGCATTTGCTGTTCTATTTCGAGATTATAACCAATATTTCCAGGCACTCTTCTTTTAAAATACTTCTTGAAAAGTACAGTGTTTGCTCAACCGCAGCCCCATTTTTCAAAAATAATTTTTGCTCCTTTGGACATTTTAAATTATTAAACTGTGTTCAAGTGCAAAATAAATGAGGAACACCACACTATCCCACAAGCAACGCTCTGTGACAGGAAAACGTTAGGAAACACGGATGCTTATTTGAAAATTTGATTTCAAGAGGTGGGAAAGCCCATAGACTGAAGTTTACGTTGCATCTTCTTCACAAAGTATTTATAAAGCTCAGCTCTGAGGCCAGGGCTCTGCTCTTGACAGAAAGCTCACTCGAGAGAAGAATGCAATCAGGTGAAGATGGAAGTGCTACTATTCTGGGAGAAAGGCATTTAAAAAAAGCCCAGTCACTACAAAAAAAGACAAAAAACCACAAAAACACAAACAAACAAACAAAAAACCAAAACTAAGCTGCTCTCAGTTTTAATTTTAGGAAATAATTAAACCACTTAGCAAATCATGAAGGAGAAACATTCCCATAGCCATCACTGGACACAAGCTCACCTGAAATAACTAAATTGTGAAAGTTATTCCCCGCATGGGAACACACTCCATATATACGTTCAGACAACCACAGAGCTTGTCTTTACCCACAACGAAGCTGCTCTCAGTTTTAATTTTAGGAAATACTTAAACCAGTTAGCAAATCAGGAAGGAGAAACAGTTAAAAAAAGCCCAGTCACTACAAAAAAAGAAAAAAAACCCAAACCCCAACCAACCAAACAAAAAACCAAAACTAAGCTGCTCTCAGTTTTAATTTTAGGAAATACTTAAACCAGTTAGCAAATCAGGAAGGAGAAACAGTCCCATAGCCATCACTGGACACAAGCTCACCTGAAATAACTAAATTGTGAAAGTTATTCCCCGCATGGGAACACACTCCATATATATGTTCGGACAACCACAGAGCTTGTCTTTACCCACGACACTCTTGGATTACAACCAGATTGCAGGATCACGGCCTAAAGGTTCAACGGAACAAACATTTCCACATGCAAACCTGCTGTCACAAGCTAATGACATTTGTACAAACCATACATACAAGAGAGCAAAACCAAGGACTTCATAGCTTGCAAACTTGAACTAAATTATGTGGAAAAAGATTAGCGTAACTCCTACATGTCTAAAATGCAGGTTGTTTATGTATTCCAGTGCTTTCAGCAGTTGGATGGTTACTTTGGTTGCCTTTTTTTAAAAAAACAAAAGGAAATACAAATAAGTCCTTGCAAATTTGAACACCTTTTGTATTAATTACTCTCTCCCAACTGCAGTGCTGCCTATGGAGGAAAGACCTAGAGATCGCTGAAACAGTGTCAAAGACTAAACTTAGCCACAAAGTAAGAATTACAGCAGCCCTGTGAAGGAGACAAAAATTACTGATATTTTAAATATACGGAAACCAAAAGATTTGCGTGTGTGTGTCTACCTCACTACATGAATAAAGTACAATTCACTTTTTAAACAAGCGTAGGAAAATTGGCTGTACGGTGGCCTCCTCAAACTCATCTAAGGTTGCCCGTGGCAGTGCCTGAGATGATAAACCAGACACAGTGATTATACGCTTTACCAGCTGGATCACGCTGCCTCTCTCCTTCAGACAAAAAAAAAAGAGTGTTCCCTAAGTTACTTTAGAAAACCTCCAGTTGATTTTTCCTTTTCATCAGGCTAATCTGAATGTCCTGATTATCATCAGCAACAAGGGAAGGCACAATAAAGTTTACTTGTTCTAACCTGCAGCTATGCATATGGTTACCTCCCTATACTTATGCAGCATTATTTTGTCTGGCCTTTTCACTCTTATGGGCAAAACTTGGACTTAAAAAACCCACCCTCTCTTTTTGGATAAAACTGATAGTTCGATGACTGAAGTATTATTTGTATTGTAATGGAAAAAAAAAAAAAGAGGAAAAAAAGAAACAAAAGAAAATGGCTACTTACAGAACATGCAGAATACAGTTAATAGAATGCAGTTTCCAGAAAGAGAACAATGATAATTAGTCATTTAAAGAGTTTTTACCCATCTGAAATAAAATTAAGTTTTGATTTTATTTTTCCTTTGTTTTAAAGTTAAAAAAGAAATAATCTCTTTAACTATCTAGATAGCAATACCACAAATGATTTTGAAAATCTAGGTTACTATTATGTTAAAAGCAGCTGCTTAGACAAAATGCACCTATTTAATGAGCTGACATGTTTCCTTTTCAGAAGAAGTCAGATGAACTAACTGTGAATCAGATTTCTATCTCGATATTAAAAGAGAATTCACATTCCACTTTCCCATGGAACACGACAGCAAGCGTGCCTGTTACTGTCTCACCCCTTCTTTAATTGATATGTTATGTTTTCCACTTAATAAAAACCATATAGCCCTGCAGTCAGAATACCAAAATCACTTCCATCTTAGTTTGCAGAAACTGCTGAATAAAACTCGGAACAAAAATAAACCCTCCTTCCCCGCTCACAGGGTTTACTCACCATCACTTTATTCCAAAACTCAGCTTCACTTGAAAAGTGATCCATAGCAATGAAATGATTTCTTCCTTGTCAAAAGTATCGCTCCAATCATTTAAATTACTGAACAAAGAAAAGGAAACATTGTGCTCCACAGAGCACTCTCAACGCACTGTTGTTTTCGCTGATGCAATGAGGCTTCTAAGCAAACGAGTTTGCAAGCAAGCTGGGTAGTGGCATTTTCCTTATGATTCAAAAGCAGAGTATGCCTCAGCTAACTGAACGCTTGCACAACGTATAATAAAGGAACTCAAGGATTCATACAAGTCTCCAGCACAATCGTTTGTAAAACTTCAACTCCTATTACCATCTGTAACTCTGCCACACCTCAAAAATGACGTGCCAGATACAAACTTTTACTGGGTGCGATGTGCAGCCAAGAGAAAGATAGCTTCGAGCCAGAGGCTTGTGTTTAAAAGTCTCTGAAGTGTAAGTCCCTAAGGTGTATGAAGTTACATTCTGTGCACCGAACGTAACTCTGGATTCCTGCTTGCTATGTATATAAATATCATAAAGTTCATCATAAGCTACACGTCAAAAACATCTTGTGCATTGCTGCATTAATGCACAAAACTATCGCAATAGGAAGATGTTGCAAAAACATATTTAAATGTATCTGTAATTGCCATTTTTAACAATTAAAAAAAAAAACCCAAAACTCCAAGAAAAGCACAGAAGAACTTGCAATGCATTTTTTGAGAGATGGGAATAACAAAATCCAGGGACAATCTAAATGCTGCCACCTCTTTTTCATAGACATGCAGACCTGTTTGTGCCCAAAGAAGAGATGTTGAGGAGCTTACTGTCTGCAGGAGACTAAAAAAGGGGGAAATATGTAACCACCTAATGACTGTCTGCTGGTTGGGAGACTCCGATGCAAGATTTGTCATTTACTTCATCTGCCTATCTTTAAAGCTTTTGGTCAGCTGCCTTCCCAGGTAAACATTGAGGAGGTTCAAAACCTTTTAAGTCCCAGACTAAAAATACCACTCCAAGCAAATCTTTACAGGTCCAGCAGATCTTTACAGGACCACCAAGCCCTCATCGGATTCATAACATAACCTTTTTTTACTTCGTAAGCTTTTTCTGACACATGGAGGTCTGAGGTAGCATCCACTCTTCACCTCTTGATGTTTCCTAATGAGCTGGGACCACTGCAGGTGCTGCAGCCCTTACTGGCTTGAAAATTCCTGAGACAATCTAAATGAATGTTGTCCACAGCTCCACATTTTAATATTTCAAAGTATTTTTTTTTCTGCCAAGCTCCCATCTTTAATATCCTCTGATCTTTAACATCTTCCTCTGATTCCCTTGCTGCGTTTGCGTGCTCTTCTTGTTCCTACGAGAAGTGGACAGGCAAAAACCAGGTAACAAGGTGGATGGAAGCAGGAGCGGTTCCTGGGGGAGCTCAACCAGCCTCTGCCGGGGCCGGGCTGCTGGTGTGGGGAGATGTGGTTGGGCCCACCCGTCTGGGGGGCGATTCATGCCCACGGCTGGAGGGACACCTCAACAGCTGGGGGGTGGAACACCTACGTGTTGGTTTTTGCTGGGTAAGACAGCGGTAATGCCACCACCCTGTTAAATTGTTTAAAACATAGGAAAAGCCTTCCACCTTCTTACAGCTTAGGAAATTCTACCTAAATACATAATACCTAATAATCACCTTCTTACAGCTTAGGAAATTCTACCTATATACATAATACCTAATAATATAACATACATATAATAGTGTATTACCTACACTATTATAACCTGAACCACTTACGCGCCTTTGGACAGCATTTACTATTATAACCTGAACCACTTACGCGCCTTCAGATAGCATTTAATTAAATCAATGGGATTAAATAAATAGGAGAATAAAATTGCCATATTTTCACCCAAGGGAGTCACCCAGGCTAGTAAAACATCCCTACTGGACCCTGACTGCACACTTTGGCCTGGGATATACTTGCCCTATTTAACACACCGATCAACATTTACATTTCAGATTTCCCAAGTCTAGGCCATCCCGAAACAATGCGGGATAAATTTAGATGCACCTTTAATCAACACTTATTCCCAGTTAAGCACTTCAGTGTACTACTTACACAAACAAAATGAAATAAAACAGGATGCAGATCATCCTGCATCTGTCCAGAAATAAATGATTACAAAGAATGTTGTTCAGCAATAAATCTATTATTAGTGCTTTTCAAGCTCTTTGATTTGCAAGAACTAGCAAACTGTTCCTTATCAGCATGTATGTTCTTCCTGTTTTATTCTGTGAATCCTGCAACTAGGCAAATGAATATAATAATTCTGGCATTTGGTGGAACACAGACATCTTTGTCCTATTGCAAAGGATCATGAACCCTCTAGGCTTTCCAGTTACAACCAGGATGTCTCTAATACTTTATCTGTTGTTTTGAACCAGTACATTGAACCCAGCGGGTTGGAAATATGTCCTGTCACTGAGCTCCACTGTTAAGCACTACGGAATTTTTGTAGATCCGTTATTTTACCATGAAAATGTTACTTTATTTTACTTAAGCATTTTATTTTAAGGACCATTTGAATCTGTGTTATGAAATTTCATTTACATGGAAAATTACCTCATCTTAGATTTGTTATTTCAAAAACCAGAAAACAATTTTGACAGTTAAAAAGACTGTGGTGAAAAACTGTGGAGAAAACTATTAACGACTGACTTCTTGGTTTTCAACAAATATTTGGAGGGGGAGGGAGAAAAAGAAGAACAAAGGTCAAGTGATGGCGGCTTGTGCATTTCTGGATCTTAAAGGCAGGAACACAGGATAGAGATGGCAAGGAAAACCACAGAGGTGAAATGGCACACAGCGGAAAGCAACTTTAAAAGCCTATTTTTCTCTTTTTACTCCCTTAATTCTTGTGCTACACAACATAAAATCTTCCATCAGGATCATAATAAACATCTATCAAAGATCTTTCTCTGCTACCTTAACAGAAGGCCAAATAATTCACCAGTTGAAGTTCAATTACATTTTTTTCTGCAGTAAGCCAGAAAAAGGTGAAAAGTAAATCACCTTTATGTACCCTTCCTGAAGTTCTTTTATACTGATCCACCCAAAGAACATGTTCTGCACATGTCCATCATCTAGCTCCATGCTTCTGCCTGTACTAGGCAGACCCCCACCCAACTTTATATTTTAATTTCAATACCTATTTACATAGGTCCATGTTAAAATCATGCACTTGTTCTAGTGTCTTATAAATATCATCCCTGAGCGCTTCAGCACACTTTACCTGCTTTGATTTGTAAGAAAGATTTCCAAGGTTTGATTTCTGTAGCAATTACAAGTAACTTCTGTTTTTAATGGTCTATTTCTGAAGCAGACCTTGATACCACAGCTACATACTAATGGGCCACCTCTTCTTTCTCAGCTGTGGAAATGCAGCAATTTACCCCAGTGAGGGGTTGTCTTTACCTACTGGTGCGATGCTGCAGATTTCCCATATTTTGTGGGTGATTAGGACAGCCCCCTGTGACACCATTATGCCAAATATGACATGCACGCGTGTCTTCGTCCCAAAATTTAAAGCACCCTATTTGCCAGCATCTTCACTGCAATCTGACAAGGCCAAGGAAGATTTCCCTTCTGGTTAACTGGATGAAGTTTGGCTTTTGCAGCATGAAATAAGGTTGCGGATCAACTTTTATTGACTGATGAAGTCTTACACTGGCAGAGAAACCCATCAGCCTGACTGTGAGGATCTAAAGTGAAATTCTTCCAACCGCTGACACAAGTGTATGCATTGGTTAATATGACAGCTAATCATTTCAGACTTCACTAAAAGCAAATCAAGTGCTCTGGGGAGGCAAGCAGCTAACTTGGCAGCAGAGGTCTCTGTCTCCTGCAGCTCTTTGGGAAAACAAACCTGATCACCAACAAAACTGTTTCTAACTGCCCCACATGTATTAACAAAACTGAAATTATTACTGTAGAAAACATCCCGTCTCCTGTTTCTACACCACTATGGCCTCTGAACTTGCTCACTCGAGTTGTAATCAAGTATGGCTTTTAAACTGGTGGCAACTGGCTCCACGAACATTTCTAGGTTCAGTCAAACTGAATATTGATTTTAAAAAACTTAAACACACATGTTATTGCATGCGTCAACCCAACCACACTCACATCCCGGGCACTGGCAGAGCTTCTGGTGGACAGGGCAATATCTAACGGTGCCACTAAACCCAGCTGGACAAGAGCTTTGCCATACACGTGTGATCTGCCAACATCTTGCTTCCTACTTGCCACTACCTATTTCTTGACTGCTGATCATACCCCAAACAGGGCTTGATGAAGTTATATTGCAGGATGTGGCATCGGTAGTTTGATATTCCTTGTGTTAATGGCCTCCAACAACTTTGAAGCTAAGGAGCACCGTGTACCAGGAGTCTGCCTAGAATTAGCAGCATCAGAAAACTGGCACACTCTGACACACCACTTTCTGCACCAATGAGCACTGTAAAGTCAAAGCCTTAACTGCAGCAACGCAGGATGTGTCTCATTACATGATGCTGAGTGGAATGTGAGGCACGTTGTGGCCATCGCTTCACTCCGGTTTGTAAGAAATGCCACTTCATAGCAGAAGAGACTACAGATTTGAAAATTTATATAAGGTGGCTGAACCCTTCCAACATACGCGTTAGGGGAACTATAACATAAATACAGAATATTGCACAGTAAGAACTAGAAGCACAACTGAAACACTCATAACCTGAAATAGTAATTTAATAATCAAGCCCTTATGAAATAACACCCAACACCAGCTGACACTGGGAGCTGACAGTACCTCCCCAATCAGTGCTAAATAACGCATCCATAACAATTGCCTCTCACTTGATTATGTTAATGTAGTTGATACTAGATGCAATTCAAAGATTATTGAAGTCAATGAGTGTTCCTCATTAATGCCAATGGAATTTGGATCAGATTCATCAAGTTAAAATATAAGAGAGGAGCTAGAAGTGTGATAGAGGCATAAGCAGCAAGGGTAGTTCTAGACCTTCGAATATTAAACACTCTAGATATTAAACATTATTGTATGCTTGCTATGTACCATGGTAGAAGATCCTTGAAAATAGTTATTTTGGATTGTTTGTGACAAAGGTAAGTGGCAAAACCCAGCTCTGCTATAAATCCCCACTGTCGTCTGTGCACATGATCTCCTTCTGACACTCCAAAATGCCCTTTGATTCATGAAATGCCAAGAGAGTTTTGATCATAAAATCCTACAGTTCTGAACTCCAAGTAAACTCTCCATACTGGACTCAATTCTACAGGTAAGATTCTCATAACATGAAGCAGTACCAGTTCTAACTACAAAGTCTGAGGTGTGAGATGAATTCTTTTTCCAGTTTATTGCAGAGCAGTAGATGAGGATACAACAGAAAAGACTCTGGTAATTGATAAATTAAAGAGGAAATGGGGCAAAAAGGTCTCTAACATCTCTAATGGCGACTCCAAATGCAAACTATATAGCACATCAGGAAATCTGAACATAGCTGTGCTCAGGGAACCTTACACTTTATTGTTTGACTTGCTTGTTATGCTACAGATGTTTGTAAGGATCAGGACAAAATTTACCTAGGAAAAACTTTATCACCTCTTTACTGCATTTTCTTCAGGCCTTATTTTCATCAATTTAAAACACTGGAAGAGCACAGAGACTTCAGAGAGGTTGGAACATCACGTAAGGACAGTAAAGCTCATGGCAGGTTTGGGAATTCCAAGCAAAGTTCAGCATCTTTGTCCTCTGGGAAACCCTACACAGGTCGTGAGCATCAATGAGTAGAAGAACTGCTGTCACGTTCCCAGATACTTTTGCCAAAATGGAGGATCAAGGAAATGGTGTTTTTAGTTTTCTGTTTATGCCTTCCTCCCCATACACCCCCAACTCCTTCCTCCTCCTTGCAGGAATAATGTTGCCTTTGGAACTCAGGGTGCTGACAGGAAGAGTTCCCATTGCTCTGTTCTTCTTTATAGATCCTGTAGCAGAAAACCCTGGTAAGAATAAAAATTTGCAGTAGCAGGTGTCCTTTCATTGCTGAAATGAAGCTGGGACATCAAGATGAACTCCTATGGGAGGTGTGAGAAACATTTAAGAAATATTGCAAGCAGAGGAGCACAAAGGCATCCCCTGGATCAGATCTCCAGTCTTTGGGGCTGTACGTTAGAGGAAGCAGATGGTGTTGTTCTCCATCTGGAGCCAGTCTAACTCAAGACATTTATCTGTGCACACACATCCCATGCACAGATCACAACACTTGGACACTAACACAAGCCAAGCAAGGGTTTGCATAGAATGAAGGAGTGCACAATAAAATATTCAGTGTTTTAAAAATGCATTTTTAATTACTTTCCAAGGAAGCGGCTCAATATTTCTTCATTAGCAGAATTCACCAATTTGGACAGACTGATAACAGCAATTTTAAGCTTAGTTAAAGAGCATATCAAATCAAAACAAAACAAAACCCCACATCTCCTCTTGAAAATATTTGATGCCTGCTAGCTGCCTTGCTTTCATCTGACCCAGGTTTTGTGTACTTAGGCTGTTGAGCATTTACACTGTGCTGGATGTTGCAGACAATGTACACAAAGTGCTGCCACTCCTGGGGGGGGGGAAGAGAAAACCATTAGGCAGCCCTGCTACCACCACGGGACTGAGGCCAGCAATTTCTGTGAAAGAAGTGGGTTTGTGCTTATGTGAACTTCTTGTATTGCACATTACCCTACAATTTGCCTGGGCTGGAAGGTAGGACGTAGAAGTCACTGACCCTTTTTGTTCAGTCAGGCCTACCCAGACGTGAAAATTATGTGTTTTTTGGAAGCAACACAGAGAGAGTTGACACTGGTTTTAAAAAAAGTCACCATCTCATTTACCAAGAAAGACAGAAAGGAAAAAGTAATTTTACTCTGAATTTTCCAGCAGCTCTGTAAATGATGTTGTCCATGCTGCCAGCTTCCTACACAACTTTCTTACGAACCAATAGGAGGCTGCTACCAATTACTAGAGTTACTATCCTAAATCCTAAAAGCTAAAGTAGTTTTCAGTCAACAGATCTTGACTGGAAACAAAAAGTTCATTTGTTCCTGTATAAAGTCCCCCAGTGAACATCACTCTTCCTCTCTCCTGTTTAGCCTTGCAAACAGAAATTTTTAAGCATCATTTTCTCATGCAGCATCATTTTTTCTCCATCTATGGCAGACAGTCCCTGTGTTTAACTTAACGTAGCGACCCGACAGCATGGGAAAAACATTTATAAGCACAAGTGAGATTGCAGCAAATGCTGACATGATTACCTGTCAAAAATAAGCCAGAATTATATAAAGTATATAAATAATCAGCAAGATATTTATCAAACTCCTCGACAGTACTATATGGAGGATGTCAGCCTTTGATAGTTGATGGGGAAAAAATATCCAAGACCAGAAGTCAGTATAGTCCCAGCCTGGCTCTTAGCAGAAGAATTGGTTGCCTCCCTATCGCTACGCATCCCACAGCTTTAACTGAACAATTTAGCAGTATTGTTGGTGAGTCTCATTCCCAATTATCAATATATAATATCCACAGATGCTTCGATAACCAAAAATTGCAAACAAACCCTCCCAACCTCCAATTACTGTCAATTAGTTAGCATGATTTTCATAACTTGGAGCCTTCTCAAAGGTACATAACCATAGCTTTCTTTTTAAAGCTTCAGCTTCTAGAACCATGTTATTTATGAGAAGTTCAGTTTTCATGAAGAGTATCATCATGTTTTAAGTACTCAGGGTCACAGGAAAGGGACATAAAGTCTGATTCCTAAAAGATACAAAAATAATAATATAAATAAAACTGGTTTGTATAATATCTGGCATTAGATATAGGGAAATCAAAAATTTTTAGCACCAGTGGATCCTTCAGCATGTTGCTTACATCCACAGTTCTTTATCCTTAAACATATTGGACTCAGTTGCCTCATCTATTTCTGTCCAGAATATCATAAACAACCCACAATTTCCTCTCTCTTCCAATGTGCTCAGTTCCATTGATTTCAGAAAAGTAGTGTGGCATAGCAGGAGAGCACACAATGAAGCAACTTTTCTGTGCTATAAACAAACTACTAAACTTGCAGTGGTTAATACCAACATATAATGCAAATGCTAGCAACCTTACAGTAGTGATTTTGGATATGAAGTGACAGCAAATGGCAAGTAAATCTGTAATTTCAATTATTGGTCTTGAAAAAAGTCAGAGGCGTAACTTCATTTCACTGAATTTCACTGAATTTCACTGAATTTCTAGAGTTGGAAGGGACCATAGAGATCATCTAGTCCAACTCCCCTGCTGAAGCAGGATTGCCCAGAGCTAGAGCATGTTACTCAGGACTGCATCCAGGCGGGTTTTGAAAATCTCCAAGGAAGGGGACTCCACAACCTCCCTGGGCAGCCTGTTCCAGGGCTCTGTCACCCTCACCGTGAAGAAGTTTCTCCTCATATTTGAGTGGAACCTCTTATGTTCCAACTTGTGCCCGTTGCCCCTCGTCCTCTCACTGGGAACCACTGAAAAGAAATGAATAGATGCCAGATAATTCAAAAGAACAGTTTAAATGGCTAAACTTTTAAAGCCACATCATCATCCTTATCAGAAGTATTGTATTTTTGGAAAAAAACCCTGCAAGTAAAATTATGATTATTAAGTCAGGACAAAATATCAGCTCTTTATATCATGTTTAAGTTGTGATCTTGTACATAAGCAAATTATGCTTTCCCTTAACTGTTTCAGTTAAGTTGTCCTACAGTATTCTTCATTTTTCCTTCATGTTATTGACGTTTTAGGGGGTGCAGAGGGAGGAGGGGGCTGTTTGGCATAGGCCTTTTCAGCGGAGTATTCCTTCAGGAAACATCCACTTCTTTTGAAATACAAAAGCAAAAGGACAAGGCTGATTCCTCGGATGTTACGGGAGCCCCCAGAAGCCCCCGATCCCACCCCAAGCGGGCAGTGGGCTGCTCAGGGTGGCCCAGGGATCCCCACATCTCCCCGCCGGCCCCTGGGAGCTGCAACGAGGGCTGTGCCGGGGGAGCATCCAATAAATACACTGGGGGCCTCCCCTTCCCGGACAATTAACAACGAAGCCCCCCAACCCAATTGCAGCCCCAAAGCCCTACGGTTTCAACCCAAGGGACGTTTGGTAGGTTTGCACTGGGTTTTGTTTGCTTGACGAAGCTCGGCCACAAACCGCCGCAGGTTGGAACGCCCCGGGGATGCGCCCACTCCCCCCCGGCCCCATTCCCAGAATCACAGAATCACAGAATCTTCTAGGTTGGACCTTAAAGATCGTCTTGTCCAACCGTCAACCTAACTGACAAAAATAGACACCCACACAACAAACAAGGAGCATCATCACTAAACCATACCTCCCAGCACTACATCAACCCGTCTCTTGAACACCTCCAGGGATGGTGCCTCAACCACCTCCCTGGGCAGCCCATTCCAATGCCTGATAACCCTTTCAGTGAAAAAATTTTTCCTAATATCCAGCCTGAACCTCCCCTGGCGCAACTTGAAGCCATTTCCTTGAATTTCACTGAATTTCACTGAATTTCTAGAGTTGGAAGGGACCATAGAGATCATCTAGTCCAACTCCCCTGCTGAAGCAGGATTGCCTAGAGCTAGAGCATGTTACTCAGGACTGCATCCAGGCGGGTTTTGAAAATCTCCAAAGAAGGGGACTCCACAACCTCCCTGGGCAGCCTGTTCCAGGGCTCCGTCACCCTCACCGTGAAGA
>NW_015090922.1:35336098-35338656 GCF_001431845.1 Calidris pugnax | reverse complement strand
CCAAGTATTGACCCCTGGGGGACTCCACTGGTTACAGGCTTCCAACTTGAACCTGCTCCAGTAATAATTACCCTTTGGGTCCTGTCACACAGCCAGTTCTCAATCCACCTCACTGTCCCCTCATCCAGCCCATACTGCCTCAGTTTCCCAATGAGGATGTTATGGGAGACAGTGTCAAAAGCCTTGCTGAAGTCAAGGTAGATGACATCTGCTGCCCTCCCCTCATCCAACCAACCGGTTATGGCATCATAGAAGGCTATCAGATTGGTCATACATGATTTACCCTTGGTAAACCCGTGTTGCCCACTTCCAATAACCCCCCACTCTTCAACTTGTTTGGAGATGACATCTAGTATGAGTCTCTCCATCACCTTCCCAGGGACAGAGGTGAGACTAACTGGTCTGTAGTTCCCAGGGTCCTCCTTCTTGCCCTTTGCCCTTTTTGAAGACTGGAGTGATGTTGGCCTTCCTCCAGTCCTCAGGCACCTCTCCTGTTCTCCACGACTTCTCAAAGATGATCGAGAGTGGTCCAGCGATAACGTCTTGTCCTGTCGCCTGTGACTTGAGAAAAGAGACCAACCCCCACCTCTCTACACCCTCCTGTCAGGTAGTTGTAGAGAGCAATAAGGTCTCCCCTCAGCCTCCTTTTCTCCATCCCCATTCCCGTTCCCGTCCCCGGCCCCGTTCCCGGCGGCGGCCGCTGGGTGGCAGCCGGAGCTCGCGCAGGGCCCCGGCGGCGGAGGGCGGCCACCCCGGTGCCCAGGAGCTCTTTGGGGCAGTCGCTACCGGATAAACCCCTCCCCGCACTGACAGGTGCGGTAGATTGAGCACTTGCGGTCATTTCCGCAGAGGACGCGTTTGGGTAAAACTCAGAATCATAGAACAGTTCGGGTTGGGAGGGAGCTAAAGGCAGCCCAGCCCCCCGACAGTGAGCAGGGACAGCTTTAGCTAGAGCAGCTGCTCAGAGTCCCTCCAACCTGACCTTGAGTGCCCAGGGATGGGGCATCTACCACCTCTCTGGGCAACCCGTTTCAGGTGTCTCACCAACCTTACTCTAAATTTTTTTTTTCTTTCTTTCTAGTTTGAATCTCTCCTCTTTCAGTTTATAACCGGTACCCCTCATCCTGTCACTCCATTCCCTGATAAAGAGTCCCTCCCCATCTCTCCTGTACCCCCTCTAGGTACTGGAAGTCCACTACAAGGTCTCCCTGGAGCCTCCTCTTCTCCAGGCTGAAGAACCCCAACCCTCTCAGTCCTCCTAGGAGAGGTGCTCCAGCCCCCCGATCATCTTCATGGCCCTCCTCTGGGCCCTCTCCAATGGGTCCATATCCTTGCTGTGCCGAGGGCTCCCCAGCTGGACGCTTGCTACAAAACTTACCAATGGTCTCAAAGATGATTATTTTACCCGATATGGCTGTAGAAATACCACATTTGGTTTGGGCTTTTTTTTTTTTTTTTTTTTTTTTTTTTTTTTTTTTTGGTAAACTTAGCAGAGCAAGTTTTGAACAAAACTTCTCCACGGTCGCTGTTTAGCCCAACACAGAGACCAAGCAAGCGAGGTCCCTCATCAATGAAATTGGACAGAGGCAAATCCCACAAAGTATCAAATATAGTGTGCGCTTTCCCCTACATAGCTATAATTGCAAAATCCTCTTGAATTTTACGCACAAATAAATAGTGCCTGTTGGACTGGAGGCCCAGCCTGACTTTGCCACCCTGGGTGGCCTCCTTGCAGAAAAACAGCAAAGATCCATCAGTGATCTGAAAGGACGCAGCGCTGGTTTGCTTTGCATGTTAAAAGAAACAAGAACAAACTATTTCCTGCTGAAAGTAATTCTCTGCAGAGTAAGTATTAAAAAAAATGAAAGAGATACTCAACCAGAGTCAGCTGGATAAGGAAAGGGACTGGACCCAGCAGTTCCTACCCACTAAGCACATCTCCATCACCCTGTCTACTATTCTGACCAAGGACCAGAGCAGACAGGTAGCACAATCCATTTACTGTTAAAAAGCTACAGCTTGTCCCTCCCATCGCTGGACATCTAATGCTGAAAAAGTGGTATGGCTGGGAGAGGGAAAACAGGCAACTAATAAAATATTAGCCTATCCCTTCATTTTCATGTCAGGGACAGTGTATGCCTACAGTTACACAAGTAAACGCAAATTCTGAAACACAGAAGGTACATTTAACATCGGTGTGTATTTACGCCCATGTGGGTCTCTTTCTTTCTGGAGTGTACAAACCACAGCAGAGCACTTCCAAACCTGTTGTAGGCCAGGGAAATGACTGCCAGATTACACTGTAGAAGTAAAATTGCAGTGTAACTTGCAATGTTGCGTTTGGATGCCTTTTTTGCAGTTCTTTATGACGCAAATTTGAGGCTATGTAAAGACGTTTGATTACCCTCATTGTATATCCTTGAGCTAAACTCACAATCTGAATTGTCCCATTTGAAATGAAGTAAAGACAAGACTGAATGGTAGGATTCAAGCAGCTGCTTTTAACAACTGTATAATAGAGTTCCCACATCAGATATGTGCTTTCCCCCCCCCCCCCC